>NC_079516.1:51091816-51391816 GCF_000801105.2 Raphanus sativus | reverse complement strand
ATGAGGTTGTAGTTCTACTGATGTGGTTTAGCTTTCCTCGTGCACATAATATAATCTGTTTTATTATAGAATTTGAAGAAAACCCAATAATACAAATCCAAGCAAAAATAACAAAGTTCAAATAGATATTTGTTCATTTGTATTTTGATTTTAAAAGTACTCACAAATCCATTGAATACAAATCAAATCTTTAGATAAATCATTGTAATTGAATAATACTTGACTTCAAAATATATTTATAAATGACAAAACTAATAACACTATATTTAAATATGGGTCTCAAAATCATAAAACCAATAATACTAGATTTCGTTTAGATTTCCAAATTCATTAAAATATACAGACCAATAACAACTTCCTAAGTTCTAATATTCACCACCACTTTGTATTGAATCATATCCCTCTTTTTATTCTCCATCACTTTGGTTTAATACACTTTTTCTCTGGCCTGTCATTTATTAAACATGACTGAAAATGAATAATTTACTGTTTTTATTCTATTTTAGATTAATATAATAGGTTTTAACACAACATGTATTGTGTTTTTTGTTATTCTACCTATCACAGTTGTCTCATCATCCTTATTGTCATGTTTTACATCATTGTTACCGTCCATTATTTCCTCATCTCTTCCACCATTTCTTTTTTTTTTAACTTCAAGTAACAATAACCATAATCAACTATTATGTACTATTTATGTAACAAATATAGTATAAAATGATTTTGTAAATCTCTTTTGATGTACCCACACGCGGAGAAGAAGCATATGGTCAATTTCTATGTGAAATTGTCACATCCAAGCTTCACTTTATTACATAGTCATTTAGTGAATATTTTGCTACAATATCAATATCTCACAAATTCTCTAAAGAAAAAAGAAGATCGATAAATAATTAAGAAAAACATAAATCCAAATTCTCTTCTCAATTCTCTTCTCACTTCGACCTGCAAGTTGCACCACTGCAAACAGAATCAAAACATATACTATAAGCGTCCTTGCTTTTGATCGAAGAAATGTGTAGGTGGATGAATGCCTCTGAAATTAGAATTTACCAGAAGAAATTGCTCTATGAAGAGCATCACCTCGTTTTGGATCTGCTACTCGTAGATCTTTGATGAAGATGTCTCCTCCTCCATTGATGTATCCGCTTGTAGATGTCTCCTCATCTTCGTTTTGATTGCTCGCATATACGAGTTGCTCTCACCTGCTCTCCACACACTTATAATAAACGTGTTCCTCATGGTTCTGGTTTTCATGAAGACGGCGGCTAATAGAGACGATAACGATACAGTCGTGGTACAATGTAACTTTCATGATCCATCTATTAGTCAAGGCTGTTCAGTTGTCGATGCCATCACTGGTATCCGTTCAGTAGATATGTTGACGAGGTCTCCTTGTCTTTTGGTGTTCTTTCCCTAATATCTTTGATCTCCACGATAACGTACAAATTCATATATTTTGTTGTTGGTTTGGTGATAGGTATACTCCTTATGGTTTGTTTTTTGTGGGGGAGATGATTTCTATGAGTCGCTCTAACTGGAATTGTTTGCAAAATCATCATTTATTTACTAAAGTACAAATCATATTGCCAATAAAAATCTGACACATAGCATTCATTTATAAAAACAAAAAAATTTGATTGAACTGTTTTTCTTCATCCTTATTTTCAGCAATTCAATCAAACCACCTATTCTCTTTTTTTTCAAACTACTTTCTTTTTATATAATTTGCAATCACCGTCAAACTCCACCGTATTACTCTTCATTTTTTTCTATATTCTCTTATTTTCGAATATTATGATTATCAATATATTTTTGATGCACTTCCTTTGTTTTTTTATTCTCACAGTTTCACTTCACCATACTAGGCCTACATTGTACCTAGAGCCTAAATACCATGTATACTCTGGTGTCCAAAGTTATAAAAGAATTGGAAACAAAAAAATTATCAACAAATAAGGTAACAAAGTATTTATCAACTTCTTTTCTCTGTAAATTGTTTTGCACATCTGTTTTGTGGCTTATCTTTAGGAATACTCTGTTACCTATTTCACTAATTGTTACAGATGGAGAAAAAGTTTTTGAACCAAAATATTGTAGCAATTAATAAGTAACAAAACAGAAATGAAAGAAAAAATATGTAGCCATTAAAAATATACAAGGGGTTTGGAGTTACAGAAGATGATTAACCTGATTGAGAAAAAGGCGAAGAAAAATCTCAAATGTGAAAAATTAATAATAAAAAAATCTAAAATGTATTTAAAAAAATTAAAATAGAGATTTTTTATAATTATTTGTTCTATTGGGTTTCCAAGTCTCAGAATATCAACAAAATTAAGTATAAAATTTTAATAATATTTTGTCATAGTTTATAATTGTTTTATGATCAAAAATACAAATTTATGTTTTTATGGAAGATTTATTTACAAGATATTACAAAAAACGAATGTATCAAATAAATTAAATATATTGATATGAATGGCCTGTAAGGTGGATGCATTAAAACTAAAATGTTGGTAACTGTAAAACAAAATACCTTGTATATATAAGACCATCCACAACGCTGATTTTTAACAAAATCTTTAGTATTAAAGTCATTATAATAATCTGTGGGACCCATATAATTTAAGAATACGTGCCATTTTAATCTTTAGCGAATGATCAATTTTTCGACAAATTCGTAACTGTGTGCGGGTCCCACGCCACGTGGGGACCCGCGATTAGTTTTTTTTTTCTTTTAACTGAACAAAAATTAAAAATAATAAAATAATATAAATACTTACCTGGGTTATCGAGTCCGAGAGTTACGCTGTTGCTGATGGTCTAACAGGCGATGTCATGGGAAATCCGGCAACCGAGGAAACAAGGTCAAACCCAACGTTCATGTGGGTAATATCAAGTGTTCAGAAAGGCAATCGGTATTCTAACGAGGGTTGAGTTCCTTTGCGGAATGTGCTGGTTCAGTTGGTCGAAGCGATGCAATTGGTGTAAGATGGACATTTTGTTTGATTCAAATTTGTATTTGACATTTGATGCCGTTTTCGGTTTGATTTATATAATTAATTGGAAAAAGAAAGAAAACTATAACATTGGTCCAACAAATAATTCTATTTGAATTTCTGTTTTCAGAATAAACTAAATACATTTTAATGATGTTTGTCTGTGGATATCTGTATATGGATGGACATATTGGATATAAAATTAGAGCCTTATCCAATTCCTCGTGTGAAGATTTGGATTATGGATGGACATAGTTGGATACATTTTATGTTAAAGATGTGAGTATTATATTATATTTTGCTGTGGTATGAGATTTACTTGTGTTATATTATAATTGTATGTATGTATAGGAGATAAAATATATTATATAGTATGTATCCAAAGAATACAAGTTTCCTGAAATGTTTTGCAACGACTCAATATACAAAAAAATATTCATTTGGGTTCAATAATATTCATTTAAATAATTTATGTCTAGTTTTATATTGAGTAACACTAAACGTTGAAATCTCTTAAGCGTGAATTATAACATAAGATCTCCAAAAAAAATAATAAGCATGCTGAATCCTATACATCACATAATTTTCTTCAAAGGATGAACAAGAACCTATAATTAAGGAAACTTATAGCAACAACCAGGAAAGTTTCCAAGAAGTTAGAAGTCATGCTTTCGTCCATACCTTCGAGTCTTTCAAGCAAGCTTTACACATGCTTTATGATATTTCTGTATCATGTAAATACGTTTCCATTTTATGTACGTCTATAAGATTCATCAATATTATATATTTTGTATAGTCGATAATTACCTACTGTCCATATTACAAATCTGAGGTTCATGCACGATTCTTAACTCTCTAGTTTGACTGTTCAATCACATGTTAAACGGCATTGAGATTTTGACCACGTGTTAATTTCAAATACTGCACAAACGAAAAATCATCTTTGACAAAAATGAAAAACCTAATTTAAAAAAAAAACAGCTAAAACGTGAACATTTATTCAACGGGAAAAACATGTTCACATATGCATGTTCTTAAATCTTAACTCTAATAAAGTTTCACGTGCTGCGCCAAACTTGGCATTCTTACGCAATTTGTGTGCCGCAGAACTATGGTCGAATTATACGTACGTAGTTTTCTTTGGTGCAATTTGTGTTTCCGTTTTTTTCTTTGTTGGGGTTTAAAAGGTCAGATTCATGATTTGATTGATATCCATTCACTAATAAACCGATTTACGTGGGTGATGGGATCAGCAAAAAATATGCATTTTAGTAGCCAATAACGGCCCAACTTGACAAACAAACAGAAAGTCCAATACAATATGACGTTGATATTTTGACTATTATGTAATCAAACACCAAAAATTCTTTCTTTCAATATAAGCAATGAGATCAAAACGGAAGAAAATGCGGCAGTCACGTGATCGGTAGTTATGGTCATTTCAATTTGAACATACACGAACATATAAGTTCGTTATGCACCAAAAATATACATTTTACAT
Source organism: Raphanus sativus (assembly GCF_000801105.2). Classification (NCBI taxonomy): domain Eukaryota; kingdom Viridiplantae; phylum Streptophyta; class Magnoliopsida; order Brassicales; family Brassicaceae; genus Raphanus; species Raphanus sativus. The sequence continues at coordinate 51,387,316 of NC_079516.1, read as the reverse complement.
TCGTTTTTTCTTTGCTAAAATTACGCATATTCTACATAGTACACGAAATTACGACTGTTTTTTTTTTTGTAAACTATAAAGGATTAAATCCGGATCAATGATGACACAAGTCTAACCCCCGGATAGAGGTACATCTTACGGATAGACCCTTTCCTGGGCATTCAAATGAGTCGAAAGCAATAACTCATATCCGTGTAGCCGGTGGGGTTTGAACCCGGATTCACCTTATTGGGTTTCTCAATTCCCTCAAGCGCCACTAGGCCACCACCACCGGTTAATTACGACTGTTTTTCTTTTTCCAATAACACCTGTTTCGTATTATGCATCTTGCACGTGAATTCGAAATTGAGAATATAACATATGAGTTTATATTTTATATATATCCTTTAATAAACTTTTGGGTTTATATACTTTTATAGTTATTAAACATATATAAGAAAAAACGGCACATCATGCACTCTGCTATGAGAAGATGTAGAAAACTGGCTAGTAATTCTTGATTAATGATGATACTCATGTGACAGACTTATGATGAATGCACTAATTTTAATTGTTACAACTTGCAAGCTCATAGCAACATTATAAACCCATCGTTCGTCACAATAATTTTCTTCGGTCTATGTTTAATTCACAACTTGACATTCAATTTTCTTGAATATGAAAGTGTACCTGTAAGAATAAAAAACCTCCAATTACCTTAAATCATTAAGCGATGTTTCTTGCAGAAAATACGATAAGCATGGTCCGCTAAGAGACAACATAAATCAATAAATAAATTAAACAAGAGAGAGCGTAAAAGTATGAAACTCTAAATGAAAGAAAAATACATACACTATATAGATACCTAAAGTAGTGTTTACGTGACAATCTCAATTTCAGTTCATACCTCGAACTCATTCAAGCTTAAGAAACCAAACTTTTACTGTTCCTTTTGATTGCCTATAAATACACGTTCGTCGACGCTTAAGAATCTCAAAAACAAACCAACAGGAAGACAAGAATCACAAACATAAACCTTTCTCACTCTACTCCCAAAAACGACTTGTGTTCCTTACCAACCTCAATGGCTTGTTGTTGCAAATTTTTAACCGGCTTCCTATTATGGGCTCTTTTGATGCTTTCATGGTGCGAAGCTTCAAGAAGCAGCATTAATGGATATGATCATCATCATTCTTATGGAATGTTCAAATCCTATAGCTTAATCAAGCGAAGAGATGGTATCACACGTTTGAAAAGCTTTGCAAGAGTCTCTTCCCGGCCTCCAACCACCGTTAGTGTTTCTGATTTTGGAGCTAAAGGAGATGGAATAACCGATGACACGCAGGTATATATGCATATATATACACATACTTCCTAGGATCAGGATTCATATCCATATATTATATTCATCTTATACCATCGAAATATCTATATAGCTTCTAAATAAACTCACGAGACGGTCATGTATACGTATACGTTATTTGTGCTAATGATCCATGCATGCATGCATGACCAGGCGTTTGTAAATGCATGGAATAAAGCATGTTCTTCAAGTGGAGCCGTTAATCTCTTACTTCCTGAAGGGAAGACTTACTTCCTCAAGTCTATTCGATTAAATGGTCCATGCAAATCAATCCTTACCATTCAGGTGAAGTACATAGTTGACTATTTGTACTATATATATGATCACACATACGGATTTGAATATATAAATTAAATGAGCGTTTGGTGAATGTTACGGCAGATATTCGGAACGTTATCGGCATCTCAAAAGCGATCGGATTACAAAGATATCAGCAAATGGATTACGTTTGATAGCATTAACAGTCTATCTGTAGACGGTGGCGCCACCGGAACTGTCAATGGAAATGGCGAAACGTGGTGGCAAAACTCATGCAAACGGAACGAAGCTAAGGTGTGTGTGTAAATGTTCTATTTAATTAATATACATATACCTGTCATCTTTATATAATACAATCCATTTATTGAAGATATTGATGTTTTTTTGTTATCTTTTTTATGAAGCCATGCACAGACGCACCAACGGTACGTTGAAATACTAACGATATTTTTCATATATAATAATGATGATGGTTTTGATTATATTGGATAACTTTTTTACATGAAAATATTCTTTATATGCAGGCTCTTACTTTCTACAACTCAGAGAATTTGCAAGTGAATAATCTGAGGGTGAGAAATGCGCAACAGATTCAGATTTCAATTGAGAAATGCTCTAACGTTCAGGTCTCAAATGTTGAGGTCACTGCACCTGCTGATAGTCCTAACACCGATGGTATTCACATCACTAACAGTCAAGACATCCAAATCTCCAAATCCATCATTGGAACAGGTTACTAATTATTATATCCATTTACGTCCCCCTTGATTAGAAAAAGTTGCTTGCATAAAAAAGAAACTAAAGTTTAGGGGTTTATCATTATAATTTATGGAGATTGATCTTATTTATTACTTTTTATATACAGGTGATGATTGTATATCTATTGAAACTGGATCACAAAATGTTAAAATCAATGATTTAACTTGCGGCCCTGGTCATGGTATCAGGTATATAATCAATTAACTGTTTTCAGTATATATAATTAACTTTTTCAACCTTAATCATCAAAAGTTATTAGAAAATGTTATATTTGCGTTTGAAATATGATCAGCATCGGGAGCTTAGGAGATGACAACTCAAAGGCATTTGTATCAGGTGTGACTGTAGATGGTGCTAAGCTTTCCGGAACAGAAAATGGAGTTAGGATCAAAACATATCAGGTGAAACTCACAGACTAGCCTTCTCACATTTGCCACACTTTTTCTGATTTGCTATTTAACCTAACACTCAATGCAGGGAGGGTCAGGAACTGCTAGCAATATCATATTTCAGAACATTCAGATGGACAATGTAAAAAATCCAATCATAATCGACCAAGATTATTGCGACAAGAGTAAATGCACCGAACAGGTTTGCTCGAATCTGATCAAAACTTATAATACTCATGGTGATAGATATTTTTTGCATCTAATCACACTATACTACATATTTTCAGACATCCGCAGTCCAAGTGAAAAACGTGGTGTACCGGAACATAAGTGGCACAAGCGCATCGGACATAGCAATAACGTTGAACTGTAGCAAGAACTATCCATGCCAAGAGATTGTGCTTGACAAAGTAAACATTAAAGGAGGAAAAGGAAGCTGCAGCAATGCTAATGTGATGGATGAAGGCACTGTTTTCCCTCAGTGCAAATCCACTTAATTAACAAACACACATAGCTACGGAGTATACAGTAATATTAATATACACATATACTTGTCGATATATACATGGCGGACACTGAATTAGTTTAAAACATTGTCTAGTTATGAAGACATAGTATAAATATACACATAAACTACATGTTTCAAGAGATATATTGGTTAATTGTATACTACATACTATTGTTTGTCTAAAATTTCATGAATACATTCTGAAGTGGTTATGGACCTTAATAATGGTATTTTTTGTTGTGATTAAAGTAAGATGCGTAACTCAATATTATAATTTAAAGACGTGAAAAATGAGACCTGTCTGGTCAGTTCTATTACTCGACTCTTAACATATGATTACTAGATCAATTACACTCAATCGCCTAGTATTATTCATTTTCATTGTGATAGAAGCCAGGCCGAGGATTAAATTGGGCCACAAGCCCATTGCCAGTGTTACCAAACAAACCCCCAGGCAAGGCCTTTAGAAACCCTAGAACCCTTTCGTAAAACATATATAATACAAACGCCTAGGGTTTTCGCTTGCTCACGCTTACACTTATCGCAGCGACTCCAAACTCTCAACACAAAAACTCTCGAAAATGGCGGAACGTGGCGGAGAACGTGGCGCCGTCGGAGAACGTGGTGGTTTCGGACGTGGATTCGGAGGAGGTCGTGGCGACCGTGGTGGTCGCGGTGGTCCAAGAGGAAGGGGAGGCAGACGCGGAGGACGTCCCGCGGAGGAGGAGAAGTGGACGCCAGTGACCAAGCTCGGCCGTCTCGTGAAAGACGGAAAGATCCAGAAGCTCGAGCAGATCTACCTCCACTCTCTCCCCGTCAAGGAGTACCAGATCATCGACCTCCTCGTCGGTCCCACCTTGAAAGACGAGGTGATGAAGATCATGCCGGTTCAGAAACAGACCAGAGCCGGTCAGAGGACGAGGTTCAAGGCCTTTGTCGTTGTCGGAGACACGAACGGGCATGTCGGTTTGGGAGTGAAATGCTCCAAGGAGGTTGCCACGGCGATCAGAGGAGGGATCATACTGGCGAAGCTGTCTGTGATTCCGGTGAGGAGAGGTTACTGGGGGAACAAGATTGGGAAGCCGCATACGGTTCCTTGTAAGGTTACGGGGAAGTGTGGTTCAGTTACGGTGAGGATGGTGCCTGCTCCCAGAGGTGCGGGGATTGTGGCGGCTAGGGTTCCTAAGAAGGTTCTTCAGTTCGCTGGGATTGATGACGTGTTCACTTCCTCCAGGGGGTCCACTAAAACCCTTGGAAACTTCGTAAAGGTCTAAACTTTCTTCCTTTAGTTAAGAGTGTTGCGGTTTTTATTGTTGTCTTGGGAACCTTTGAATGATTGGTTAGTACCTATATGTTTGTGTTTATTGCAACGACTTGATCAGTTTGCAGCAATGAGATTGATCATTTGTATCGTGTGATTTGCAGGCTACATTTGATTGCCTTCAGAAGACATATGGATTCCTGACACCAGAGTTCTGGAAAGAGACGAGCTTTAAAAAATCACCGTACCAGGAGTACACTGATTTGCTGGCCTCAAAGGGAACTACGACCAAAGTCATCACCGAGGTCGAAGACCAAGCCGCCGCCTAAATCATCACCAATATTTTGAATTTTCCTTGATTTTGATTTTGGTCGAACTCTGTTGGATTGCATCTTTATGTTTTACTCTCTTCCCAAACCATTACTTTTCAGTTTTATAGATGGATAATATTCTATCTTTTTGTTTCATTTCAAAACCATTTTATTTTGATTGTTCTTCTACCGAGTTTTAACATAGTCCAATAATGAACCAAAAGAAAAAGAATTCTATCTTCAACAATTGTTTCAGTGACGAAAAGAGAAAAAAAATCGTCAACGATTGTTGGATAAAATCATAAGAACTCAGGTTCTAATCCTCATAAAAGAAAATCAGGGAAAATAAAAATAATCAAAGCCGCTGCGTTGATCTTTATCAGTAGCAGGAAGCTTGCGACTAAAACTCTACTCACAGAAAACAATCAGAGAGGTGGAGTACTGATCAAGTTTCCAATCACCATTTTGAGCTTTGCTCTGAGGTAAAATTGATGCTTTCTAGGCGGATCATTCAGTGGCTTTTTGATTGTGATCATAAAAAGTGTGCTTAAATAGCCAAGCATGGAGCTCAGCATTTTAGAGGTTACCTCCTCCCTTTGCTGAAACTGCAAAAGTTGAACACTCAGCAGCAATACTATTGCTGAAATACTCAGCGCAATTAGTGATGATATCATATGAGGCATTTGAGAAAAATGCATGCACTCTTCTCTTCATGTAGCAAATCTGGGAACTGAAGTAGTAGCAAACTGTAACAGAGTCGTCAATATTCCAAAGGTTGGAGATGCTGGACCAATTCTAGATGCAATGGCTATGATGTTAGAGAATATCTCTCGGCTGTTACAGATGTAGCAAGAACCAACATTCGCTGCTGAAAGCATACAATCTTTTCTCTCTGGAGGATTTTGCATAAGTAGCAAGCACTTGAGGGACCAACGGTACGCTGATGAGAGAGAATGTTGCTACATTGATATTTTGTTTCTCTAGGAAAATTATTGCACTCAACTCAATTTGTTACACAACAGTATCTCCAGCTCATGAAAAGTCACACCAGACTTCTATACTTTAACTACCTCTTCTATGTGATTCAGCTTGATCCATTCTTTGCACTTGGTTGAAGATCACAAGTTAAAGGCTGTAAAATCAAGATCAGCTGCAGACCGTTGCGTATGGATGTCAAGAAGATGATGCTTCAGCTCTGGATACTTAGCAGTCTCCACTGTGCATAGCAGAGAAACCCTTGTCTTCGAAATTGTCAAAAGCTTAGAAAATATGGGCAATGTAAGTCGTTTCCTGTCACTACCTCCCCACTAAACCGCTCTAGCCTAATTTAACTTTCTGTATTTTGGTTAAAATCAATTGATAACCACAGTTAAAAATTATTTTCAGTCCGAAATGGAGAAAATGCGAGAGCAGCTGCTCACTGAATTCATGCCGGATGATGCATGTCCACTTGGAACCCGTGTTTTAGAGGACACTCAGACATCCTTACAAGCTCACTTTGGAGATGTTAAACCCCAATTCTTCTGTTTTCCCATAACTCTTAAACACTTGAGATAAAATTTTGTTTTGAACCTTGGTCTGTATCTTCAGTGATTAAGGTATGCCTTTGCTATAGATTATTCTCTTTTTTATATTGTGTACTGGATTCAGATATCTACTGACCAATTGGATTGGTATCTATTCTGTAAATCAATTTTTCTGTACTGATTAATCAAAAACTGTGTAGCCTTTACTGGGAAAGGAATTTGACATGGGATCGCCAACAACTCTAATAGGAATGAAATCACCAAGGACACCAATGAGGATGAAACCGCCAAGAACACTGATTGATACTATTCAGACACAGTGCTATTCAGAATTCAAAGCATATAAACTACCAGCCTCAAGCCCTTATGACAACGTACGTAAAGCTGCTGGCTGTTTATCATCTGGGGAGGATTCAGAGCCATGATACACTCACTTTAGATTTAGTCGAGAAGAACTCAAAAAAAAACAAAAATACGTGTGGTGTACTTATATCATTCCCTTGCAGGTTTTGTGTTCTTATCTTCTCTATTGTTTTCTCACTAATTCTTTTATGCAATTCAATTGTCTATTTCTGGTGTGGAAAGTGTAAAAAACCTAAAAAGAGGCCATCTGGTATTCTTGTGGTCTTGTAATCTAACGACTACAAGACATTCTTTGTTGAACAGTTTCTACAATAATTTTGTGCAATTAGATAAACAGAATAAGCAATCCAAGATTGCGTTTCATCCAATAACTCTATACAATACACAGATGAGAGAAGCTCGCTATGTATAGGAATGCGTTTTTGTAATATGAATGTCACAAAAGAAACTCTACATCATCAATCATATGCATTCTCTCATTTATTTTTGCTTAACCTCTTGAAGCATTTCAACTATTTTCTTCATCTTTGGCCTTTTCGCAGGTGTGATATCTGTGCAAAGCAATGCAACTTTCAGTGCCGCAAGCATCTCTCTCCTCCAAGCAAAGGACACAGTGCTAAGCTTAGCGTCAAGTATCTGTTCAGGTGTTTCTCCTCTCGCTGAAGCTCCGTGAACCCACTTCACTAAATCCACTCCTTCACCAAACTCTTCCTCCACAGGCGCTCTTGAGGTTAGAATCTCGAGCAACACAACTCCGTAGCTGTATACATTCCCCGGTGCAGTCACTTGCATTGTGTATGCATACTCTGAGTTAAAAAAGAAAAAGAACAAAGAAATGTGTTTGGAGTTTTATGAAAAAAGTTAACAAAAACCATAATGACATTGTTATAATAATTACCTGGAGGAATGTAGCCAAAGGAACCAGCAACTGAGCTTATACTCGCAGTGCCTCGAGAAGGATCTATAAGTTTCGATATTTCGATTTCTCCAAGCACAGGTTTGTAGCCAGAGTCTAGCAAGACATTGCTAGAGGAAACGTCAAGGTGAATAATGGCGACATGGTGGAGAAACGCTAACCCTTGTGCTACTCCAACGGCTATCGACAGTCTCGTTGGCCAGTCAGGTTGGTACTCTGGCTTCTTGGCGTGCTCGTGAATCAGCTGAGCTAAGTTACCGTTAGGTAAATGCTGATGCAACAAGAGAGCAACATCTTCGTATATAACAAACCCGATCGGTGTAACCAAGTGGTCGTGGCATAGTTTGCTGAGTCTTTCGAGTTCTCCGATCATCTTGTTTTGATGCTGAGTTATGGCTCTATCCATGGATTTGAGTTTCTTCACCGAAACAATCATCCCCGAAGGCATGACTGCTTTATAAACCGAACTGAACGTTCCGGTGCTGAGTTTGTTTGACTCCTTCATCGTTTCTTTCACGACTGCATCAAGATCAATCCCTTGTCTAAGGTTCTCAAGGAAGACATCTCCGGCTATAATCGCTGGTTGCTGCTCATCCTCGACGTTTTCGTCAACATCGACGTCGTTTTTGCCCGCCGCTTTCTCTTGTTTCTCCCTCATCATGAAGAGAATAACCACCACGGTGACTGAAACAAAGACAGCAACACCTGAACCAATCACTGCAAGCACAACTCTGTAGGAGACTCTGTGATCGTACCTCAGATGTTGAGAGTATCCACAAGAAGAGCTCAACGGCGCTCCGCAAAGCTCTTTGTTCCCCGAGAAGCTCGAGTTTGGAGACTTTTGAAAGGGAACAAAGACTGGAACCGGACCGGTCAAGAGGTTGTTTGAGAAGTTAACTTCGAACAGACTCATCATACCTTTTAGTAGCTGCGGTATGGTTCCCGTAAGCAAATTGTTCGAGACATCTAGTGACACAAGCTTGTCGAGCCTTCCTAACTCTGCAGGGAGTGATCCATGGAGATGGTTGAAACTCAAGTTGAGTGCTATCTGCAAGCTCCTCATGTGACCAATCTCAGGAGGAATGGTTCCAGTCAAGTAGTTTCTACCCAGCTGGAGCTCAAGCAGCTTCAGACAGTTTCCAATCTCATGCGGTATGTCTCCTCTTATTGAGTTCTGATCGAGGAGCAGATACTGAAGCCTCGGCATGCTGCAGAGCTCCTTGGGGATACTGCCGTTGAGTCTGTTGTTACTCAAATCAAGTTTGTTGAGGTTTCCACATCCAAGAAACGACTTAGGGATGTCTCCGAAGAGACTATTACCAGAGAGGATCAGTTCTTGGAGGCTCATGAGCTGACCAAGCTCCGTCGGAATGGTTCCGGTGAAGCCATTAGCTGCCAGGTTCAGGAGAGTGAGGTTAGAACATTTTGAGAACTCTGCAACTATCTCACCTGAGAGATTGTTACTGTCTGCTTCAAAGTAGGTGAGTCCACTTACGTTTCCTATCGTCCTCGGAATGACTCCCACGAGCTCGTTGTTACCAATTCTAATGCTGGAGAGGCCGCTGCAGTTTCCCACCTCCTCAGGGAGCTCACCGGTCAGTCTATTCTGTGTCAAGACCAAAACTCTAAGCTTCCCTTTCTCAAAAACCCCCTTTGGGATCTTCCCAACAAGCTGGTTTGAGTGGAGATTCAACAGCTCCAGTTCAGAAACAAGACCTAACCCTTTAGGTATCTCACCTGAGAACTCATTCTCATAAGCTGTAAACACCTTGAGACTACTCAGGTTCCCTACCCAGTGAGGTATAGAACCGTTTAAGCCGTTTCCAGAGACTTGAAACTCCTCTAACCTCTCTAGAGCCATAAGCTCGTCAGGCATCTCTCCCACGAGCAAGTTGTTTGAAACGTTGAGTGATCTAAGACCTCTAAGCTTACCAAACTCAACCGGAATCCCACCAGCGAAACGGTTCAGAGACAGATCAAGAAACTCAAGATCAGACAAGTTGCCGAGAGATGCAGGTATTGGTCCGTTGAAGCTGTTACGAGAGAGATCCAGATGCTTTAAGCTTCTGAGGTGGGAGATTAAAGTGACGTTACCTCTAAGCTGAAGCCCTGAGAGATCAAGCATTTCAACAGAGGAGTTGTTGACACCACCACACTTGAGCCTATCCCAAGTACAATACTCTGTGCCGTTACTACCCCATCCTGTAACTCCGAGCTCTCTCTTGATGGCTAACAATGCAGCTTCGTCGCTTAGCTGAGCTTCACCGAGTTCAGATTTTGATAGAAACCCAAGAATCAGAAAAACTGACATGCAGCACCATAATGCCATTTTTTTATTTTGGATCAACTCTTGTTCTTGTTCAACCAGACACATACAAGAGAGTGGTTGATTGATAGAAACACCATTTGTTTTAGTAGTAGCATCAAGAAAGTGAGGGAGAGAGGAATAGTAAAGTCTTGCTCTTTTGGCCGTGAAACACGGATTAAAGCTCTGGTTTTGGAGTCAAAGAAACTGTTTTTCGATTTTTTCTAACAAAACCCATCTCAGATTTGTGAGAAAAAGGAAGTGCTTTTAAGTGTGACTGTGTGTTGTTTGTGTCTTAGAGACAGAGAGAGAGAGAGAAAACAAAGCCCATAATTTCAGGGAGATAAAAGAAAGAGAAGAGGAGGGCGAGCAGAGTAGGGTCTATGCGTACAAGAGAGAAGAGAATATGCATTTTTATGCATTTTCGTGTTTTATAATTATAAAACACGAAATTGTTATTGCAGAACCAAACAAAGATCCTCACTTCAGAGATTGGGAGGAGAGAGAGTTTCACAAAAAGCAAACGCACTTGTAAGCAAAGGGAATTTTTCTTATTCTTTTTTTTGATTTATTTAAATATTATATTAATTTCTGATTAAAAGGTTTTTTTTTCACGAGACAGTGCAAGTGATGAATGAATGAAAGATGCATAAATCCGTCTGACACATTTTCTGCTTTTTGGAAAAAAAAATTGTTTTTAAAAAGATTAAAGAAAAAATGTACGTTTAGATAATTTTTTTCTGTGACGTTTTTCTGTACCATACTGTCACCATCTTCATTACCAAAGTAGTAAAAAATTCTTTACTATTTTTTTTTTGTCAACATTTTTTTTGCTATTCCTGTGTATTGATAATTTGATATTCTTTTTGAACTGAAATCAATAATTTGATATTGCACACATTGAAATAGTATTAATATTGTTTTTACTAATTTATCACTGGCCATATACCTAAAATTAGATTTATTTTGTGTCTCAAATGTGTATTGGCTAAAATTGCCAAGATTTAACTGGGATAACATTACATAGTCCATATAGAAAATGTAATCTATCGTTTTAGTTTATCCTCTTTTTTTTTTGAACAACCGTCTTAGTTTATATATCTTCAGCTATTACAACATAATTTATGTCTTGGTATGCACAAAAAAAAATTTGTCTTGGTTGGGATTTTATGTTTAAATCCAAATGTAGATAAGATTTGTACTGTCATATTCCAATATGGAAGTCGAGACATAATGCATTCATTAAATTTTTAAAGAAATCTCCAACTTGGAATATGTCTCATATTCGTATATTTGTAGGTAGATTTGTAGCCTATATGTTTTCTAATATCTGTGATATTTCACGTCAAAGTTTGGCACTGCAATGAACACTTTTTCCACTAGGGAATCTACTTTCTTGTGATGTTTTTGTCGAGTGCTTTAACTACTATCGATGTTGATGACATTCGTGAATATGATACAATACGAGGGTTGTATTTTTCATCCTAAACTACATTAAAAGATTTTATATGCATGGATATGAATATGATTGATTTCCGAGTTACCACTATTTGAAAATAAGTAATCAGTAATTACATTTGTTTTTTGACTAAACGACTTGTCAATATACTTGAGTGTTGGCAGAAGGCATGTTTTCTCCAACGGCTGGCCTGAACGTCCAAATTAGTCTCTTTTGAATTTTGATGATTATCTATACATAGTCTGTACTATGTATAAGAACGAATTAATGATTTCAATTACAATACATAAAATATATTAAAACAAAACATACAAATACATGGAGTTGTGTCTTAAGTTTCTGATGTTCAACTACAAACGACTCAAACATGGGAAAGTGATGTCGGATACATCATATATGTGTTTATCAGTTTGTCTATAACTACTTTTATTCTTTCATGTAAGGTTTTTAAAAATTTATTGTTGTGTTGATCATTAATAACAACATTGAATGATAGTGAATTCATTTCTAACATCATTCCTAAATAAGTGAATCTCAAGATCATGAATTTGAGTTCTCAAGAAAGACTAAATACACCAGTTTAAATTCTTTTTTTTATAATGGGTTATTGGTAATTAAGAACAGCATAAATACGTTACATTTATTGTAATGCCTAAAATTTATATTATCAACAAATATTTATTCCTTTTTTTACAACAATATTTATTCCATTATGCTGCAAAGAATTATATATTAATTTAAAGAAATAAATATAGTTGAGAGTTCTACCAAGGAGCAAGTAAAGATTGAGAATAATAGCAAGAGAGAGTGTGGGGATCGGATCACTCACGGGATGGGGGTAAACAAGAAAGTCGCTACGGTTAGGCAAGCTGTAGGACCCAGCTTTGTCTGCTCCGACCACCACCACTCACCCGCCCGTCCCATCGTTCCTTTTTCGATTACAATATCAAGTTTGGTTTTCTCAAACCGTATTCTTCAGTTTGAAAGCAGAAACATTCCTGAATTTGGTTTTCATGTGAAATTTCACAACTAAAGTTTATTAGACTTATCCTAATATAAAAAAGTTCTTATAGTTTAAATTTAAAACATTGGAATAAGCTTCTATATTTTCCTCTAAAATAAAAATTTATATTATAAAAGTGGATTTACTCTAATATATGTCTATATATAGAATTCATCTATTTTAGAGGAAAATATAGAAAATACTACTTTTTGATTCTATATTTAAAAATAAAAATAGCAATTCTCATAGACATGAATTGCAACAAATCTATCTTTATAATAAAAAAATTCTATTTTAGAAAAAAATATAGAAATGGAAATAGACGTGGATTTGAGATGGTTTTAAAGATGAAAACGGTAATTAACAAAAAGAAAAGCAAATTAAATCGATTATATCACTAATTTTCATGTAATCATGTTTTAGTTTGTTTTACATTCCTATCTGTTCCAAGATGTAAGTTTCTGTCCGTCTTTTTCATCTCATATCCTAATCAAATGCATATATTTCATCAAGGGAAAATTGGCATATATGCCTCCACGCGCTACCGTAATTTGGAAAGTAACCTTCCACTATTCATATTTTTTTTAATTCCCATACTATCCTTATCTTTCTGAATTTCTCTCTCTTACCACATCGTTCTTTGTTTCTTTTTTCATATTACCAGTGGTTTCTTTTCTTATTCATTGTAATCTTTGCTTATGAATCCAAAACTTTTAAATGATTTAATGTGAGTTTTCATTTTTTCTTTCATTGCTTTTCAAAAATCCTTGTTATCTTTTACACCATAATAACAACAATGAACTCATCAGCCGGCAATATATATATAAATCTTTTCCACTGATATTGATACACTTGATTGTATCTTATTTTCTAGTTGAATATGTATTTTTATAGAATCAAACTATGTTTTATATAATAAATAATGTATTAGTTAACAACTTATGTACCGGCTAACAAACCATATAGTAACTGATACATGCTTTGTTAGCTGCTACAAAATAAATTACACAATAGTGATAATACAAAATGTATCATGTAATAAATAATGTATTACAAAATAAATTACACAATAGTGATAATACAAAATGTATCATGTAATAAATAATGTATTAGTTAACAACTTATGTACCGACTAACAAACCATGTAGTAACTGATACATGCTTTGTTAACTGCTATAAAATAAATTACGCAATAGTGATAATTCAAAATGTATCATGTAATAAATAATGTATTAGTTAACAACTTATGTACCGACAAACAAATTATGTAACGACTAACTAACCGTGTAATAGCTGGTACATGATTTGTTAGCTGCCATGATATCACTGTAATATTTGCACATCCATCGTCAACCGAAATGATGCGAAGGTGATACAGACGAGATGAGAAAGATGTTGGAGGAGAATAAAAGTGTGGGATCAATTGAAAATACGAGCGGTGGATTTGAGAAGATGATAAGAGGAGGAGAATGTCCTCTTAAGAATGATGTCGAATTTAGATCTGGGCAATTGGAAGATTCAAAAAAAGAAATTGACAGATCCATATTTTTAAAAAAGCATTTAAGGATGATGAATGATGAAAAAAATGTTGAAAATCATAGTTGGTGAATTGAATTAACATTAAAGAATGATGTGAATTAATATGCAAAGAAAAAAAAATCTGATACAATGAAGAAGAAGAAAAGAATCGCAAGATAAGAAGAAGAAGAAAGAGAAAGGAGATTCAAGGGCATTTTCGTCATCCTGATGCACAAATTGTATGACATTTTTGCTTTATGTCAATCAATAGGTACAATGCCAATTAGACCATCTGATATGGGTATCAGACCAATTGTCCCTTTCATCAATTGATTAACTTAAATTTTGTTTCAAACAACTCATAAGAAGAGCAGCATGAAAAAAGAGAAGGCACAATGATGGAAACACCTTGTCGCTTTAAACTCGTGAAGAAGAAAAGATAAGATATTCTCAAAAGTCAAATTAGTTGTTATACATTTCAATAAAATAATAATTAACGATTATTGTTAAATGTTAACCAATGATTACAATGAGAACTAAGTCATTAGCATATGAATGTTTCACCTATCAAACTAACTTTTTTTTTTTATAACTGAAATCAAACTAACTTTCTGCGTGATCATTTGTAAACTGCAACTCATGACTTTACTTTCGAATTCTTAAAACGAAGATCATGCCGAGATTTATGCTCTCATCATAACGGATTTGTGGGATGTCGTACCAAACACATTATTATTATTATTATTATTTTTGACAGCACCAAACGCATTATTTTTATTTATTAATTAGTACGATTTAATTAGTGTATTTTGAGGAAATGTACAATTTTTTCTTCATAAGAGTTCATTTTTGTAACAATGAATTTCAAAACATTTCTTTATAATATTTATGTGTTATGTATCGCATAGCTTTCTAATGTTAAAAAGAAAAGCTCACTAATGTTTTCGTATAATGTTAATGTTTATATTGGTTATGAGTGTTTACAAGATTCTATTAGCTATTTAAGTTTATGTTTGAAAATATAACAAATACTTTTAAAATAAAATAAATAACAAATACTACAAAACTAAAAGAAAACGAAATGTCAAAGGACATAACTCGGTTGTCCATCTTGTAGTGTACCAAATGGGGCATGTGGAAGGAGGCTTAAGCAAAGCTATCCCCACTTTTGTTTATTATTTTCATCATTTTACATCCATTTTCTATTTTTTCCCCAAAAAGTAACTGATGAGAGCATTTTACATTTATTTTGTATCTCTCTTCATCATCTTAAAAGAATTCATATAAATATAACTTTGGCAGTAATATTGATTGAGACTGTAGCTCTCGCTTTATCGGACACATATCATGTCCTTTGGATCATGGTCTGTCCCTCTTACTTTAAGCATTCGTCGACATTTTTTTTTGTTTTACTATCTCACTTTCAACATTAAATTTCATAATAATGAAAAAGGAAACAACAGATTATATTTTCATATTAGAAGAAAGAACCAAAGGCACTTGGATTTACGATATATTTGTTAGTGTTTTAAGAAATCAACTTCGAACCGAAACGGTACGGGACCGAAATCATAATTTGGGCCTAACTGAATTGGGCGAACAAAAATCCTGGACTTACTATAACACTATTTCTACTTCAAAAGGGAGAGAACTGACCTCTAAATCTAATGCGGTTTTGTGGTGGCCAAGAGCAATTCCTAAAATACAAGCTTTCATCTTTTCTCCTGGTTTGGTTATCTGATGAATGAGTCACTGGTTGCAGAAGGGAGAGGTTTTGAAGCTGATAGACCAACATATCTTCATAAGATAACGTTTTCAACTTTCAGTGTAAAACTTATTAAAAGTGTATATTATATCACTAATTGTATTATGCAGTCTATTTGTTATTAGTTAAATTGTGGTTAACTGAATAACTAATGATGTTTTTGTTTAAAAATGTAATTTTTCTTAATTTATGTGATTAGTTCTAAAACGTTTCTACTAGAAAACGAAGAGAATATTAATGTTCAGAAATTTTTGAGAAAAGGTTTCTTAGTTTTGTAATTATATAGTAAGACGATTAGTAGATTTTAAATTAGATAGTTTGTGGGTTTAATTTGTTGTGAGGGAAGATAGGGCTCTTATAGTGATTCACTTTGATAGAATATCGCTCGTATGATCGAGATCTAATGAACTTTCAATCAGAAGGTTAATATAAACTTCTGATCCTATACTTGTACAGTGACTCCAACCAGCTGGAGCGGTTTCAATATTTTTCAATTTTCATTTGTGTATGTGTGTGAACCTTCGGCTGTCTTCCCATGTTCATGTTAAACGATTCCATCTTGTGTCATTTATGTATATGGAAGTCAAATGTGAACTGTGTGGATCCCATCATGTGATTGTGAACTCTATAAAGTCAACGAGTGTTCTTCAAGTCAACTGTGGAGAGATGGGCAAGATTCTTCTCGTCGCATGTTTCCTATGTCAAACTACATCAACTAGCTAGGGACTTGTTGGCATTGGTTAATCATATTTTGAATTAATGTGTTAGCCATTTACTCAAACGGGTCCTTAATTAGTGATTCCGGTTCTTAACTTTTTTTTTTCTTAACTGTTAACTATATAGTACTTCATTGTGAACAAATGTGCAACAAATTATGTTACTAGACGAGTTTTATATATCTACCTAAATTTGTACTACTGTAGTCTTAGATTAATTTGTAATGGCAATTAAGTTTTTCCGATCCAAATAGCTAGGTAGTTGCAATTTAGCTTACTCGGTTATTAACTTAGACTACATAATCTCAAAAATAAAAATTACAAAACAAATTAATGATCTAACATTGTAGTTTAATTACTTGTGGGAAAATGGTTAAAAATTGAAACTAGTTTGATGAATAACATGATGGACACTACGGCCACATCACAAACATTGCGGCTTATTTCGTGGTGATATTCAACGTGCTCGTACTTATCCTCGCTCTCTAACATATTAATATGTACGGTACATTGGACATCTGCTTATCGACGTATTAACTTTTAATTTATACTTCTTCAGTTTTATATCGTAAGTAGTTTTAGCAAAAACAAATTGTTTCACAGTATGAGCAGTTTAAAAATTTCAATGTAATTTTTGTATTTATTAAATAGTTTGTAGTCAATTAAATTATGTTGGATATTTTATAATTGGTTAAAATTATATATTAAATGATATTTTTAACAAAGCTACTTACAATTTGAAAAGAGGGAGTATATCTTTCATCGTTTAGTATTCCGAATACAGTACTTCCTAAGCAACGTAATCACAAAATTACAGATCAAATGATTTAATATGGTAGTTTAATTAATTGTGAAAAAACCGATTTATAAATTGAAAGTGGTTTGATGAATAACATGATGGACATTTTTTACGGCCACACCACATACACTGCGGCTCATTTCGTGGGGATGTTCAACGTGATCCTACTTATCTTCGCTATCACTTTCGTATTAATACGTACGGTACATCGCCGTATTAATATTTAATTTGAACTCGAACTTGATCCGCCCGACCGGATGGATATTATTTTATGTTTTAAGTTTTTTATTTATACTAAATGATATATTTGTAATATTTAGACATAAATTTAGAATGAAAATTAGTATTTGTAGTTATAATAAAAATTAAAATTAAATGTTTAACAAAATATTTTGATATAAATTTTAAATCTTCAAATTAAAATAATATAGAAATTGGTCATATTTTTTCCAATTCCAAAATCTTAACATTCCTTAAAAAAATATAAATGAATAAAATATAATCTTGCGCTGTTATTGTTTATTTCTATAACTTGAGCTATGGCCGTATAAATATTTGTTTTCACTAAAATTTTTGTTTGTACTAATGATAATATATATATATATATATATATATATATATATATATATATATTTGTAAACTAATATGTATCACATTATTGTTAATATAACATTTTAAAACAACAATTTATTTATTACTTAGATTTGGAAAAAATGTAAAGATAATTTATTATTCACCAAATTTTAGAAGTTAGCGTAATTATAGGATAAGTTTCTATGTTTTATAGGTATATTAAATATTTGAGAGTGATTATAGATTAGAACTTATTGTTAGCAAAGATTTTTTTGTTTAGATATTTAATTTATTGATTTGGCTAAAGAAAAAAAATTAATAATCATCGATTAGTATAGGTGATTTATCTTTATCATTTATTAAGTCATTAAAAAATAAAATAAATAATTTCCTTCTCTGTGAAGATGTTGTTTCCGATTTTAAGGGAAAATCAGAGTGAGAAAACATGCATTTAATAATCTGAAAAGACAATAACTTTTAGAGGAATGATAATTAAAATTTAAGTGGCATGATATTATAAATAACACTAAAAATTCAGAGTTATTTTATAACTGTACTTCTATTTTAATAATAGAGGTATTTGAATACTTAGAAAACAACGTGAAATTATTAGTACGTAGGTCAGCTATATATAGCTCGTAGGACCTTGTGCATGCATCATCACCCATTGTATAATCAACTCTTTGATACATACTTTCATATAAGCATAAAAGCCCACGATGTCCCTCGCTCTCTCTATTTGCTTGGCTTTCCTTTTCTCTCTTTGCCATGGTTCTCATAGCTTACCTGCACTACGAACTCCTCATCTTGATGGTAAGACTATTCTAGCTACCAATTAGCTTTCAACGTTATACTATACTACCTAGGGGCAAGTTTATCGGGGGTGATTAGGGAGTTTCTTAGGGGAAGGGGTCCCACAAAAACACAAAAATATGGTAACAAAAAGCCCAGGTAAAAGATCGAATATTGTTGGGGTTTTATACTGTTCCCAAGTACTACTAACACATGGCGATCCGCAATTGATGTATTTTTTAATTTTTTTAGTTAGAAAAAAAATATGTAAGAAACCCATTAAGGGTTTTATGGAATAAACATGGTCTAAATATATATTTTAATATTTACTGTGATATTTTACGTTATATTTGGCTATCCACGTTCATGCAGCGCCTCTTCCAAATGGAAACTTTGAGCAAGTTCCTAACAAATCGAACATGAGAAAGAGGCAAATAATCGGAAAATACTCTCTTCCTCATTGGGAAATCTCCGGCCACGTCGAGCTAGTCTCCGGTGGTCCACAGCCAGGAGGTTTCTACTTTGCGGTGCCACGAGGAGTCCATGCAGCTAGGCTAGGGAACTTAGCGTCGATATCTCAGTATGTGAAAGTGAAGCGTGGCTTGGTCTATTCTATAACGTTTGGGGTCACGAGGACTTGTGCTCAGGATGAGAACATACGAATCTCTGTGCCCGGTCAGACCAATGAGCTCCCGATCCAAACCCTGTTCAGTACTAATGGTGGAGACACTTACGCTTGGGCTTTCAAGGCAACGTCTGATTTGGTCAAGGTCACTTTTCATAACCCTGGTGTTCAAGAAGACCCTTCTTGTGGTCCCCTCGTTGACGCTGTTGCCATCAAAGAGATTCTCCCTCTTCGGTATACCAAAGGTAATTTAACCAACCGGGTCAATCCCTCTATAGCTTTGTCCTAGTTTTCAATCTAAAATTCGGTATGATTTTGCTTATAACATGTGATCAGTAGCATTGATCGCAAGTCGCATCTTGTTGTTTTTTTTGCTATTGCATAACTAATCGCATTGATTGATCTCAAACCATTATTTCATACCACAAAAAAATGATTTGAAATTTATAATTTTACTACAACTTACTGTTGCGAGAAGTTGATCCCAGGTTGCAATGACATGTAGAAGAACTAGTTAGCATTTTTGACAAAAACCTCAATTTGGTGCTTTTTCTATACCAAACCGGTTTACATGGAGTTTTGTTGTTTAAAACTTTAAAAGCATAACAATTTTAAAAGTTCCCACCTAAAGATTTTGCAATTTGGTCCTTATCTTACAGATTGTTTGCTGTATTATCCTTAAGACTTATTTTGTATATAAATAAACCAGGTAACCTTGTGAAGAACGGTGGATTCGAGATCGGTCCACATGTATTCAACTACTTCTCTACCGGAATCTTAATCCCAGCCAAGATACAAGATCTGATCTCACCGCTTCCGGGATGGATCGTCGAATCTCTAAAACCGGTCAAGTACATCGATAACCATCACTTCAAAGTCCCGTCAGGACTCGCCGCAGTCGAGCTCGTCGCCGGGAGAGAAAGCGCCATCGCTCAGATCATCCGTACCGTCGCCGGTAGAAACTACATCCTCTCGTTCGCGATCGGAGACGCACACAATGGTTGTCATGGGTCGATGATGGTGGAGGCGTTTGCGGGAAAGTCGGCGTTTAAGCTTCGGTTTGAATCTAACGGAAAAGGAGCGTTCAAAGCGGGGCGTTTTGGGTTTCGCGCCGATTCTAACCGTACGAGGATAACGTTCTACAGTGGGTTTTATCATACCAAGCTTCATGATTTTGGACACCTTTGTGGGCCTGTGCTTGACAATGTTAGGGTTGTCCTGGCCCGTTAATTTTTTATATGCATATTATTATAATCTAAGTACTATATTATAAACATGATATTAATAATATTATCGATTTGTATGCACTTTTCTTTAAATACTCACAAGATCGGGTGGTCCAGTTTCCAAATACATTTTCTATAACTATGTAAAAGATTTTAAAGGTTTATAAGTTTCATGGTTCTTTGATCCAATAATTGTTATATGTGTTATATAATCTTCAACATGTAATATGTAACATGGATTGACGACAGATAGCATATTAGACTGAACAGTCTGAACGAGATTAATATGAACTTAGATCTCGAGATTTGTATTTCAAACGTCAAAAAATTCAGATTCTAAACCACAAAACTTATTCCTTTTTAGTTTTTGGATCGTAGACTAGTTTGACTTGTAGAGCAAATAATGGCGATAACTAATCAGCAGAACAGACCAAATGTAGACATCTGGAGCTCCCTTTAATATCACTTGTGTACACACATGGGGCATTAATTTGTAAATCTCGTCGACTATTTTATTTGTTTAATTAAGCTTTTATTAAGCATAAAGCTTTCTTAAACAAAACAAACGTCGGTCACAGAGAAAAGAACCAAAAAGTCGACCATGTTTTTGCTATCGTATTACACTTGTATACTTAGATGAGCACAAAAACATTAAGCAGATCTCCAAAGTTTAGATCTGGTTAACTGGTTGAGTATTATCCATGGTAGGTTAATTTGGATCGCATTACTAATGTTCATCTCAATTGCGCTTGTGATGTGCCACTAATAAATCAAAACATATAGATATTCGACGTGTAAGAATTAATTAGTAACATTCGATTTTATATAACCGATCGATATAACATGACAGACAATAAGTCACACAATGCGGCTAGTAAGATGCGGTCTTCAACGTGGCCCGAGTTTCTGTTCGCCCATCTTTTATATTATACGTCTATGTAAGAGGTAAAACTATCATCTATTCTTAAAAGAAACGTAAACATGTGTATTTTATACTTCCAGGAATGTACATGAAGCTTCTTAGTCTTTTCTTGTTTGCTTTTTCTAATGTAATAGTGTTAATTACCTATTCTATATATAGCCCACAAGGCCCCTCGTTGATCTAAGTGGACTAATTAATACGACTAGTGTTTCTTAACTTTAGAAAAATGTCTCTCTATCTGTGGAAGAAGCTTGGGTTTATCCCATGCTCAATGGGCCAACAAATACAGCATTCTCTTATGGGCCGAAGTCTTGCGCAGGCCCACTCCCACTTATGCACCTGATCACATACGTAACACATATATATATAGTGTTAGTCTTGTTGATTAGGTAAAGCAGTCATAAGGAAATATCAGATTACGGCAACTGAGATCAAGCAACAAGTCATATAGCAAGGAAGAGGAGACATCAACAAGGATAAATAGCTTAGGCTTAAGTCTATTGTATCCAAGGAGGTTGATTGTATCCTATAGCTAAGTTGTGTTGATCCTATTGTAATCAAACTATCTAGTACACTAATTTGGTGTGACTAGTGTCTCTTTGATCTAGTGGATTTTGGGAGCAGAAGTTCTCCCACGAGACGTACCGCGCCGAGGGCCGGGAACTCGTTAAATCTTGTGTGTCATTTATTATTCTGCACTAAACCTAGATCAAGTTAACTTCTAACCTAAGTAACCTAAGCTAATACTCTCTACAAGTGGTATCAGAGCTTCCGGTTCTACATATAGGTTACTAAGGGGAGAAAGAGAGGGAAATACAGTACCTGCTCAATGGTGAAGTCAAAAGAACGCATCGAGATCGATCGGTTCGAAGGCGATGGTGACTTCGCATTATGGAAAGTACGAATGATGGCTCATTTTGGAGTGCTCGGTTTAAAAGCTATACTTACTGACGAGAAGCTTTTAAAAGAAGATCCTGATGCTAAGGATGAACCAGAGTCTGCCATGAAAGACACTGGAAAGGGGCTTGCTGGAATCGTTAAGCCTGCACCTGTAATTGATCCTGCAAAATTTGAAAAATCAGAGAAAGCCAAGGACCTGATTGTGCTGAATGTTGGGAACAAAGTCTTAAGGAAAATTCAACATTGCGAGACTGCTGCTGCAATGTGGAGTACATTGAATAATTTGTACACAGAGACATCACTACCTAACCGGATTTATCTACAGCTCAGGTTCTACACATTCAAGATGGTTGAGTCAAAATCTATTGATGAGAATGTGGATGACTTCCTAAAACTAGTGGCAGATTTAAACAATTTGCAAGTTGAAGTATCAGAGGAAGTTCAAGCTATTCTACTGCTTAGTTCTCTACCGAATAAGTATGATCAACTCAAGGAGACTCTTAAGTATGGAAGAGAAACACTCAGTTTAGCCGAAGTCACTGGTGCAGCTAAATCAAAAGAAAGAGAGTTGATAGAGAGTGGTAAGTTTACCAGATCAGGTGGAGAAGGTCTGATGGTTGAGAGAGGCCGATCAGACAACAGAACTGGCAGAGGCAATGGAAAAGGTTACAAGGGCAGGTCCAAGAGTAGACAAGGACGATCTAAATCTCGCCC
Organism: Raphanus sativus; assembly: GCF_000801105.2. NCBI lineage: Eukaryota > Viridiplantae > Streptophyta > Magnoliopsida > Brassicales > Brassicaceae > Raphanus > Raphanus sativus. The sequence continues at coordinate 51,364,366 of NC_079516.1, read as the reverse complement.
CAGGAACAACAGAAACTCCAAGGGTTGCTTCATATGCGGCAAGGATGGTCACTGGAAGCGTGAATGCCCTGACAAAAGGCAAAATAAATCGCAAGACTCAGCTAATCTAGCAGAATAACCGAAGCAACCATTGATACTTACCGTGAGTACTCAATACACCAAGGATGAATGGGTGATGGACTCTGGATGTTCATTTCATATCACTCCCGACAAGGATTTCTTATTTGACCTGAAAGAATTCAAAGGTGGAAAAGTGTTAATGGCAAATAATACTCACAGCAACATACAAGGAATAGGGAAGATTAAAATTATGAATCCAGATGGATCTACTGTGATTTTAACAGGCGTGAGATACATGCCAGGTATGAGCAGAAACTTAATCTCCTATGGTATGTTAGAAACGTCAGGATGCAGATATGAAGGAAAGGATCTTATGGTTAACTTTTATAAAGATGACAAACCGGTTATCTCAGGAAAGTATCATCAGGGGCTCTATTATCTATAGGGGACGGTCTCTCGCGGAGAGGCCAATCTATCTAAAGTTGAGAAAAATATGACTAATGTTTGGCATTCTCGCCTCGGTCATATGAGTCTTAACAATATGTCTGAACTTGTCAAACAGGGATTTATCATTGACAAGGAAGTTAAGACATTGGATTTCTGTGAGCACTGCATAATTGGTAAATCTCACAAGCAAAGTTTTCCTAAGGCTAAGCATGTGACTAAAGGGATTCTAGAGTATGTTCACTCTGACCTTTGGGGTTCTCCATCTACACCGGATAGTCTTGCAGGGCACAAGTATTTCGTGACATTTATTGATGATTTCTCTAAGAAGGTCTGGATTTATTTTCTTAAAACTAAGGATGAGGTGTTTTCTAAATTCAGAGAATGGAAAGCTGAGGTTGAAACCAAGACGGAGAAGAAAATTAAATGTTTGAGAACAGATAATGGGTTGGAATTCTGTAATAGGCAGTTCGATAATTACTGCAAGCAGGCTGGGATTAAGCGCCACAGAACCTGCAGTTACACCCCTCAACAGAATGGGGTGTCAGAAAGGATGAACAGGACCATCATGGATAAAGTTAGATGCATGTTAGCCGAATCTGGCTTAGACCAAAGCTTCTGGGCAGAAGCTGCATCCACTGCTATCCATCTGATCAACAGATCACCTAATTCTACACTAGAATTCAAGATGCCAGAAGAAGTGTGGATAGGTGCTAAACCCGACTTGGGACACCTCAGAACGTTTGGATGCACTGCCTATGTTCACATAACTGAAGAGAAAACAGGACCGAGAGCCATTAAGGGTGTTTTCGTGGGGTATCCTATGGGTACTAAAGGCTACCGTGTGTGGATAGAAGATGAAGGCAGATGCAGAACTAGCCGAAACGTTGTCTTTAACGAAGATGAGTTGTATAAGCACACTGTTGCTAAAGAGAAAGAAAGCTCAGGAGCAAAGAAGGCTAACGAAACAGAAAAACAACCTAAGAAGAGGGTTTCATTTAGTGATGATTTAATCAGAGGGCCTACCCCTTCAGTTGAATCTAAAGGCCCATCTGATCAAGGTGGAGAAGGATCATCATTATCACCTGACTCTAACAACTCGAGTGAGGAAGAACAAGATCACGATGATATTGAAGGTGATCACGAGGAAGAAAATGCGAGTGATGGCACTGAAACTCTGGATAACTATGTTCTAGCTAGAGATAGAGAAAGAAGACAAAACGTGAGGCCTCCATCACGGTATGAAGATGGAAACTTTGTAGCTTACGCGCTCAATGTCATTGATGATTTGGAGATTCAAGAACCTAAATCCTATGCTGAGGCAATGAGAAGCCCTCAGAAGAAATTATGGAAAAATGCAGCAGAAGAGGAAATGGATTCTCATAAGAAGAACAGAACCTGGGATTTAATAGACAGGCCGGCTAAGGCAAAACTCGTTGGATGCAGATGGCTGTTTAAGCTTAAGCCAGGGATTCCAGGAGTTGAGGATGAGCGATACAAAGGTAGACTAGTGGCTAAAGGGTATTCTCAGAAAGAAGGGATTGACTACAATGAAATATTTTCACCAGTAGTGAAACATGTATCTATCAGACTTATGCTCAGCATTGTGGTGAACCTAGACTTGGAACTAGAACAGATGGATGTTAAAACTGCGTTTCTACATGGAAGCCTAGAAGAGCGAATACTAATGGAACAGCCCGAGGGTTTTATTAAGCCAGGGACAGAGAACAAAGTGTGCTTGTTAAGGAAGTCTCTGTATGGTTTGAAGCAATCCCCCAGAAGATGGAACCATCGGTTCAACAGCTTCATGAAGGATCAGTTGTTTGAACGCTGTAGCAAAGATTTATGTGTCTACATGAGGGATGTTAACACTGATAAGGCCATTTACCTACTTCTATATGTTGACGACATGTTGATTGCCTCAGGAAACAAGCAAGTGATTAAGAACCTTAAGGAGAAATTGAGTGGCGAGTTTGAGATGAAGGACATGGGAAAAGCATCAAGAATCTTAGGCATGGACATTACTCGTGATCGAGTTAAAGGAACACTAGTCTTATCTCAAAGCAACTACATTAAGAAAGTCCTAAAGACGTTTGGGATGCTAGATGCTAAGCCTGTGATTACTCCTACTGCATCACACATCAAATTGAGAAGCCTCACAGATGATGAGTGGAAAGTGGAAGCATCTCAGATGGAAAGAATTCCCTATGCTAGCGCTGTGGGTAGCCTAATGTACGCCATGGTGGGATCTAGACCTGATCTGGGATTCGCAGTAGGATACGTGTGTCGGTTCATGAGTAAACCAGGACGAGAACACTGGAAAGCAGTTCAGTGGGTCCTAAGGTACCTAAGGGGAGCAGTGGAGTCTAACCTAACGTTTAAGAAGAGTTCTACCTTATGTGTGGAAGGTTATTCAGACTCAGACTATGCTACAGACAGAGACAGAAGTCGTTCAGTTACAGGATATGCATTCAAATTTGGAGGGAATACGATTTTATGGAAATCATGCCTACAGTCAGTTGTTGCACTATCAACTACAGAAGCTGAATACATGGCATTAAACGAGGCAGCTAAAGAAGCAATGTGGCTAAAAGAAATATGCAATGAACTAGGTTTCAAGCAACAAGGGATCAATCTCTACTGTGATTCTCAAAGTGCCCTAGCTCTAGCTAGAAATCCAGTCAACCACGAGAAGACTAAACACATAGCTACCAAGTTCAACTACATTCGAGACCTAGTGGAAGCAGGAGATATTGTTCTAAACAAGATTCACACTAACGTCAACCCTGCAGATTTTCTAACAAAGACGGTACCTGGTCAGAAGTTCCAGCTTTGCTGTGAGCTTTTGAATGTGAACTAAGAAGATTGAGGACGCTCCAGGTGATTCAAGTTGAAGAAATCTCATCCTCGCATGACACAGACATCCAAAACAAACAGTCAGTGTGTGCGAAATGGGAAACAAAGTCAACAGGGAGTGTCAATAAAGAAGGAGGGATCACCTGGAGGATAATGAGAACCGAGGAGGAATTCCTGGTTCAGGTGGAGTAATCGTGCACCACCAGACATTCCTGTCTTAATAGAGTGTGACTCTGAAAGGGCTTCATGAGGCGTCAGAAGCAAACGTCAGGGTCAGTAAACTTGCAGAGAAGATCACACCCATCTCAGAGACAGTACACCTACAGTAAGCAACAAAGGCAGAGTTGTTAGTAACAAAGCTCGAGAACGTTAGCTAAACAACTAGGAGCATTTGAGGAGAAGCTTACTATCAGAACGTGACATTGTGTTAACAGGCTCGAGTTAGAGCTGAATCAAACGTCGGACCCAGGAAGGGGTTTCACACCAGAAACGATGATAGCCTATCGTCGGGTTGAACATAACTCTGAAATCAATACAGAGAGGGTCAGGTCGACAAATGAGAAACACAGTACATAAAGTTCGAAAAAAAAAAAAAGGCAGGTTCTTTGTCTACAAAAGAGGTGGAGCGTGACGAGGGAGCTCAGGTGTGAGCTCAGAACCATGTCAGAATCTCAGTCAGGGCCGAAGACAGAGACACGAGGCATCGAAGATGACATGCAAATCAAAGAATCCACTGGTTAGCTAAACAATCCCGAGACCAACTTAATATCCTTAACAGATGACCCTAATCAATCATGAAGAGGAACGATTAGATGTACCTGGGGATGTTAAAAGGGAAGGATGATGTATTCACAACAAGGTGAGCCGTCGTCGGAGAAGTCGAATCGCCGTCTTGGCGAATAGACATCGAGGGAAGAAAAGAGGAGGAGAGGCAACTCCGGTGCGGTGGAGCCAACGAGACCTTCATGCACGGAGCTACGATCGCGAGGCAAATCGATCGGCGATATCTCACGGTGAGATCGAGTCTGTTCCGACAGAGGAGATTCACGAGTGAGAGAGAAGAGAGAGAGGAAGAGTTTCATCGACTCTTCACTTGTCTAAAAAGACAAAGAGACAAAGGGGAGAGGAGGCTGTCGGTGAAAGAAGAAAAAAAATATAAATTGCCATATGGGCCAAGGCTGGGCCTAAACCAAGCTGGTGGAGATTTGTGGAAGAAGCTTGGGTTTATCCCATGCTCAATGGGCCAACAAATACAGCATTCTCTTATGGGCCGAAGTCTTGCGCAGGCCCACTCCCACTTATGCACCTGATCACATACGTAACACATATATATATAGTGTTAGTCTTGTTGATTAGGTAAAGCAGTCATAAGGAAATATCAGATTACGGCAACTGAGATCAAGCAACAAGTCATATAGCAAGGAAGAGGAGACATCAACAAGGATAAATAGCTTAGGCTTAAGTCTATTGTATCCAAGGAGGTTGATTGTATCCTATAGCTAAGTTGTGTTGATCCTATTGTAATCAAACTATCTAGTACACTAATTTGGTGTGACTAGTGTCTCTTTGATCTAGTGGATTTTGGGAGCAGAAGTTCTCCCACGAGACGTACCGCGCCGAGGGCCGGGAACTCGTTAAATCTTGTGTGTCATTTATTATTCTGCACTAAACCTAGATCAAGTTAACTTCTAACCTAAGTAACCTAAGCTAATACTCTCTACACTATCACATTCTTTGCTTTCTTCTCATCCTCTCTCTCTGCCATGGTTCTCCCAGCGTCCCACCACGTCGGGCTCCTCATCTCGATGGTAAGAAACTCACCACCTTGCATAATCACTACCTCATCGGATATGATTTTGTAATATTTATCATTTTCTATGTGTATTAGGGCTTCTCCCAAATGGCAACTTTGAGCACACCCCTCTCAAATCAAACATGAAGGGTCGACTAATAATCGGCAAAAACTCTCTCCCTCACTGGCAAATCACCGGCCACGTGGAGCTAGTCTCCGGTGGGGCTCAGCCCGGAGGCTTCTATTTCCCTGTCCCACGAGGGGTCCATGCTGTTAGACTAGGAAGCTTAGCTTCCATCTCTCAAGACGTTAAAGTGAATCCTGGTTTTGTCTACTCAATAACATTTGGAGCCATGAGGAGTTGCGCTCAGGACGAGAACATCAAAGTCTCTGTTCCCGGTCAGGCCGACGAGCTTCCAATCCAGACCGTCTTTAGCTCAGACGGTGGAGACACGTACGCTTGGGCTTTCAAGGCAATGTCGGATGTGGTTAAAATCACTTTCCATAACTCTGGTGTTCAAGAGGACCCTACATGTGGACCCCTCGTAGATGTCGTCGCTATCAAAGAGATCCTTCCTCTCGGGTACAACAGAGGTACATTGCTAAACCAATTAACCGGGTCTTAACCGGTTAGGTTTTTAGCCAATATACACTTTTTTTTTGCGTTTAGGGTCTGAATTTACTATGTCACACGGTTATCTAACTTATCTTCCTCGTAATAATCATAGGAGGAAACTTAGTGAAAAATGGAGGGTTCGAGATCGGTCCACACGTGTTCGCTAACTACTCCACCGGAATCTTGATTCCAGCAAGAATCCAAGACTTAATCTCTCCCCTTCCGGGATGGATCATTGAATCTCTAAAACCGGTGAAGTACATCGACAGCCGTCATTTTAAGGTGCCGTCTGGACACGCAGCCGTTGAGCTTGTTGCCGGGAGAGAAAGTGCAATCGCTCAGATCATTCGTACCGTTGCCGGGGAGGCATACATGCTCTCGTTCACGGTGGGAGACGCACGAAACGACTGCCATGGGTCGATGACGGTGGAGGCGTTTGCAGGCCAAGAACCGTTTAAGCTTTCTTTTGCGTCGGAAGGCAAGGGAGTTTCCAAAACTGGACGTTTTAGGTTTGTTGCCGATTCGGACCGGACCAGACTAACTTTCTACAGCGCGTTTTATCATACTAAGCTTCATGACTTCGGCCATCTTTGTGGGCCTGTTCTTGATAGTGTTGTTGTCCTCCCGGCCCATTAACAATTTGTGGTTCTTGATTCTATTCATATTAAGATGTTACAATAGTTTTTTTCAATAAAGAATACCAATTTATTGTTGGACTTTTTTTGTTGTTGTCGAAGTCATTACAACTCAATTCCAGCAAACATCAAAAAGAAATAAGGAATCAACTGAGAGATATTTTCTAAATTGTAATATTGAGTACCACACTTGGATGTCAACACCATAATTTTCACAGTTCTAAAAAGACCTAAGATTTTAGACAATATTACACTGCTGCCATTGTATATCATTGTATATAATATGATAGATCATACATTAAACAAATATTCACAAATAATTTTTCTGTTCTTTAAATAAAAGTTACAAATTATCTAATGTGATTTACAATAAATATGACAATTAACGGTACTTAATAAAATAAATATTTGATAATAATTTTTATCCTCTACAATATTTGTTACATTTTATAGTATTATTAAACATTCACATAACCATATAAGATTAAAAATAATATATATATTATTTTGAATTTTTAAACTACTATAATTGTTAAAATCACACACTGAAATTTAGTGATTAATACTATAAACATTTTGTTATAAAAAATACAAATGATCATAATATGTACAATCTTGATCATATTTATGATTATTTGTCAAACTGAAATCCTCTAAATTATCGTTGAACAAACACTTAATCCTTTTTCGTTTATATGATACTATGCTGTTGGTATAATGTTTTTTGACCGAAAATATAAAAACCAACCTATTCATTTTAATTGGCCTTTAACAATTGATGCAAGTCCATGATGAATGAAACTTTATAAAATTAAATGATTTATTGCTATGGTTATATAGAACTGATGGTTGAGAAAAAAATACATATGTACACTTTATTCATTTATAAATTGATCATAAAATGTTTTTCTTATCAAACTTCACTTTTTGTCCTATATAGTTTCACTTCGCGCTAGATGCAAATTTATCATAGTATTAAATTAATTTTGAAATATTATCCATCGATTCAATCTTAAATAATCAGATCAAACTTCTAAACCAAAAGCTTTGGTCACTTTGGATAAAACTTGCAGCCCTAGCACATTAACGTAAGGGATTCAAATTAAATATAAAAACTACAGAAGTTAAAAATTAGAAATACCTTTACAAAATCAAACTATATTGTATGCCTTTAATAAGAGTCTCAAATTATTCAAATATAAAAACCGCAGAAGTTAAAAGTTTTAGAAAGACCATTACAGAGTCAAACTATATTGCATGCCTCTTGTTAATTCTGAATGGAATAATACTTATAGGACCATTATTCATAAGTATATAAAAAACCACAGAAGTTAAAAGTTTTAGAAAGACCATTAAAGAGTTACTATATTGTATGCCTCTAATAATTCTAAATGGAATAATACTTATAGGACCATTATTCATAAGTACATAAAGTAAAAATTCTATAAACTAATAATTTTAAACTATGATATTTCATTAATTTATAAAATTAATTTAATATTTTTAGATTATACTGTATATACATTTAATTAAAGTTTAGAAAATCAAATTTATATTATTTTATTATACTACTTGGTATATATAAAATATATCTAATAGAATTTAGGTGTTGTTTAAAATATAATTTTTAAACTATCAAAGTATATTGAAATGTTAAGAAAAACATTGATGCATTCTATATTGTGAACATAAAATAATTAATATATTTTTTATTGTGCTAATATTAATACATAAATTTTAATTCATGATTTTATTGAATTATATATTTAGACAGAATTCTATAAAAATATTATTTTATATTTTGAATTAATTCGAATAAATTTATTAATTTAATCAAATATTAATTTATAGATATTATACCGTAATAATTATATTTATAACCAGATTATTATTCTATGATGATTTATTGCTTGCGCTACGCTCCCGGATCGGGATGGCGTGGCCATATGCGCACCGTTAGATCTATTCAGACGTAGACCTCAGCACACTATATAACTTCTCTCTCCTCTGTTAGAAGAAGAAGAAATCGATAACCTTTTCATTCAGACAGCGAATAAGAACAAAGACACACACACACACCGAAGCCAGACGAAACTATCCTAACGAAGATGGCCGTCGAGAAATTGAGCACGACGGTGGACGGCGCCGAGATACTGAAGCCACGTACGGACAACAGAGAATACAGGAAGATTGTCCTCAAGAACTCCCTCCAAGTCCTGTTGATCAGCGATCCCGACACCGATAAGGTCTGAGATCGCTCCAGTTCATATTGAATTCACTTTTAAAATCTATTACTGATTCATAAAGTTTGATCCTTTTTTTTTAAATTCAAAGTGTGCTGCTTCAATGAGCGTTAGTATCGGATCTTTCTCTGACCCACAAGGGCTAGAAGGCTTAGCTCACTTCCTTGGTACGCTGAAATTGAATCCTCCAAAGTCTTGTACTTTTGTTAATTATAATTGTGTTGATTTGTGTGCCCAATGGAATGTTTCAATCGGGACTCAAATTGTATTTTTGTGATGTCTATGGAGTGGTTATGTAATAATGATTTATTGTTGTTTTTTTTTGAAGAGCATATGCTATTCTATGCAAGTGAGAAATATCCACAGGAAGATAGTTACTCCAAGTACATCACTGAGGTAATAATAATAATACATATTGTTCTTTTGTTTGTTTCTTCTCTTAATCCACACGGTGTTAATTTTAGAGATTTATGGAATCTTTGTAGCATGGAGGGAGCACAAACGCGTATACATCCTCTGAAGAGACAAACTACCATTTCGATATTAATGCTGATTGTTTCAGTGAGGCTTTGGACAGGTATAATTGTTTTTTCTTCTTCTTTCTGTTGCTAACTAATCTGTTCTGTTACCCACTATCTTTTCTGTCCTAAGATTCTTGCGGTAACTTACTGAACCAGGTTTGCTCAGTTCTTTATCAAACCGCTAATGTCAGCTGATGCCACCATGAGGGAGATTAAGGCTGTTGACTCAGGTTCACATTTCTTTCGTTTAATGTTTATCTTGCGGTAGTCCTTGAACTTAAAACATATTATAATGAGTTACTTTTTTTTTGTATCCAGAGAATCAGAAAAACTTACTCTCTGATGGTTGGCGAATGAGACAGGTATAGCTCTGGTTCTATACAACAATTAGCTTAGCTATTTCTTTTTTAAAAAAAAAAATTTCCGACCCATTGAGTTGGTATTACCACTTTTGAGCAAATGATTGTGAAAAAGAACTTTTTTTTGACAGATCTTTACTTGCCTTGAGGTATATGACATATCTAACATCGTAGAACCTTCTGACTTGTACTTCTTTCCGTCATTTTTCCCCTTGATAACAGTTACAGAAGCATCTAAGCAAAGAAGACCATCCCTTTCACAAATTTAGCACAGGTCTTTATTCTATTTTTATTTCCACTGTTTTTGCTATCAATGAATGGAATGATACTTATCGTGATGTATTTGAATTCCAAATCCTTTTCTTATACTAAAAAAGTGAGATTTGTGCTTTAGGAAACATGGATACACTTCATGTAAAACCCCAAGCGAAAGGAGTTGATACAACGAGTGAGCTTATTAAGTTCTATAAAGAACACTACTCTGCCAACATCATGCACCTCGTTGTATATGGGAAGGGTAATTATTTGTTACTAGCACAACATAAGTCACAATTCTCTTTCTTTCTATTAACAATACTGATGTCTTTGCTCTGGATATTTTTCAGAAAGCCTTGACAAGATTCAAGATCTTGTGGAAGGGATGTTCCAGGAAGTCCAAAACACCAACAAAACTATCCCTAGATTCCCTGGTCAGCCATGCACTTCGGACCATTTGCAGGTCTCTGTTCCTTTCCGTAAATCTAGTATATTCATGCTAAGGATGTTTTCTGAGATGGTGCTGTTTTATTAATTATTTCGGGTTTTTTTAGATTCTTGTGAAGGCTGTTCCTATAAAGCAAGGACACAAGCTCAACGTTTCGTGGCCCGTAACTCCTAGCATTCATCGTTACGAAGAAGCACCATGCCGGTACCTTGGCCATCTAATTGGACATGAAGGCGAAGGAAGTTTGTTTCATGCCTTGAAAACTTTGGGTATACTTTCTTTGTGGCACATACTAATTGGTTTTACACTAGATTCTTCATAGGAGGGACAATGGATTCAGAAGTAGTTCTATTGTTTGTGTTATACGCCTTTGTCTAGGATAGGTTGCTGCTGCTGAATTGCGCATACTTCATATAGAGTTATGTCTTCATCTATGTTATTGCTGACTATTTATTTTCTGACCTACAAGACATGTGACAAGACACTTTTGAATGTTAATTTCTAGATATTTGTAATTTCATTTTGGAGAATCGTTTATATAAAATGGGCGTCTTAGTGCACTGGAGAGTTTTATTCTAGCCGAGTCTACATAATTCTTGGATAGGACTGGTTGCTTATGTAATACAAATGCTCAATTACACATTTTTTTAAAAAAATTCTTGCTTAATTTGTCTTATTGCTTGCAGGTTGGGCAACGGGACTTGGTGCTGGAGAAGGAGATTGGACTCTTGATTATTCTTTCTTCACCGTTTCGATTGACCTTACCGATGCTGGTCATGGTGGGTTTATCTACTGTGTTTCTTTTAAGTTCACAACTGTCATATTCGTTCTTGTGTTGAATAGCGCTAGTATGACTGTGTTTGGTGTTTAGTGCGTTGATAAATTATTGTTTCTCCTCATTGGTGGGTTTACAGAGCACATGCAAGATATATTGGGGTTGCTGTTCAAATACATTCAGCTATTACAACAGACTGGTGTCTGTCAGTGGATTTTTGATGAGGTATTGCTATTGTTTTCTCTTTCTTTTTTAAAAAAAAAACTTTTATGTTGCTAGTATCCTAAGAATAAGGCTTTGATACATCTCTTGTTATTATTGAAGCTCGCAGCTATTTGCGAGACAAAATTTCATTATCAAGACAAAACACCACCAATGTCTTATATAGTGGATATTGCATCAAACATGCAGGTAAATAATTTTTCTTTTTTGTTCCTTGTAATCTTTCTAAACGTGATCTGATCTATACATCTTGTGTCCTTAACAATGAACAAAATGAAGAATATACCTTTATCTCTGTTACTATGTTAACAACCATTACATCTTATGTATCCTTGGTAATTATATTTCAGATATTTCCGACTAGGGACTGGTTGGTTGGATTGTCACTGCCTTCTAAATTTAATCCAGCCACTATACAAAAGGTTGTAGATGAGCTTTCTCCTAGTAATGCTCGGTAAGTCTTCTTGTGATCTTTAAGTGACCTATAATTCTTTTGGGTAGCTGCCTATAATACACTTAACTGATGATCAAATCATGAGTTTATACCTAAGCTAAGCTAATCCCACCATTATTTCTTTTACTCTCTTAACATATCTGAGCACGGCATGAATATGATTGTTATATCTTCATTAGCTTTTTTGGCAGTTTTCTTTTGTCTAATGATATAACCAAACTGTTGTCTTGTTTCTGTAGAATCCTTTGGGAGTCACAGAAGTTTGAAGGACAAACGGACAAGAATGAGCCATGGTATAACACTGCATATTCTCTTGAGAAGATAAGCAGCTCTACCATTCAGGTTCACATTTGATATGTTATATACTTACTCGAAATGATTCGTTTATTGATTTTTTGCCTTGTTAATCTTTTTGGTTTATGTAAAATAATTACAGGAGTGGGTGAAGTCTGCTCCTGATGTAAACCTGCATCTACCAGCGCCTAATGTCTTCATTCCTACAGATTTGTCACTAAAGGATGCTAAGGATAAGGTTAAACCTTCACTATACTAGCTATTCTCTTAATGTATGAAGCGGTGTTCTAATGTGATCAAGTTATGAAACAGGAGACTGTCCCAGTTATGTTGAGAAACTCGCCTTTCTCGAGACTGTGGTACAAGCCAGATACGATGTTCTCGAAACCAAAGGCATATTTCAAGATGGATTTCAATTGTCCTCTCGCTGTCAGCTCTCCGGACGCAGCAGTTCTTACAGATATCTTCACGAGATTGTTGATGGACTATTTAAATGAATATGGTAAGTTCTAATCGACACTTCCCTCAGATTTTTTCTTTCAACTAGAGGATGTTATATCATGGAATCTGCCCACTTACTCTTTGCCTCTTCTATGTTCTAGCTTATTATGCACAAGTTGCTGGTCTTCACTATGGTGTGAGCCTTTCAGACAATGGTTTCGAGGTGAGTTTTTTTTCATTAGCCTCATTTATACCACAATGCATTTGCCCCTCTTTTGTGCTAATGCCTTTTTCTTTTTCCCTCCTAGTTGACCCTTCTTGGTTACAATCACAAGTTAAGGATTTTGCTGGAAACTGTTATTGAAAAGATAGCCAATTTTGAAGTTAAACCTGACAGGTTTGCTGTTATCAAGGTGCTTATGTTTGGCTTTGTCTCTCTTTATTACTTAAAGTTTGCAATTTAGATGATCATTAAATCTATGATATTACTTTTCTGTGTTTGTTTACTAGGAAACTGTGACAAAAGAGTATCAAAACTACAAATACCGACAGCCATATCACCAAGCAATGTATTATTGCTCGCTGATATTACAAGATCAAACCTGGCCTTGGACAGAGGAACTAGAAGTTCTTTCTCATTTGGAAGCTGAAGATGTAGCTAAGTTTGTCCCAATGTTGTTATCAAGGACATTTATTGAGTGTTATATAGCAGGTACTAAGATTAGGATTTTTCCCCCATGGACCTTGTCTTGGTGTTCAAAAATATCTTTACTTCGTTTTCAGGTAATGTGGAGGGCAACGAAGCCGAGTCGATGGTTAAGCATGTTGAAGACGTTCTTTTTAATGATCCAAAGCCTAAGTGCCGACCGTTGTTCCCATCCCAGCACCTTACTAATAGAGTTGTGAAGCTCGAAGAAGGAATGAAGTATTTCTACCACCAAGATGGCTCGAACCCCAGTGATGAAAACTCTGCTCTAGTACACTATATTCAGGTACTTACTTGTTCAGATTAGAAGATGGCTTTCGATTTTGATCAATATGAAGCTTCTTCGTGTTTTGTTGACTAACTGAAACTTCGGTTGCCACAAACAGGTTCACAGAGATGACTTTGCCATGAATATTAAGCTTCAGCTATTTGGTCTCGTTGCAAAGCAAGCCACCTTTCACCAACTTAGAACGGTGGAGCAACTTGGTTACATCACTGCACTTGCTCAGAGGTAACATTTGTTGTTTTTTCCCCTCCCATGTCCTACTCTGCATTCTGTCTAATCATATGCTTTTTTCTGAAACTTAGGAACGATTCTGGCATTTATGGTGTACAGTTCATTATCCAGTCATCAGTGAAGGTACCAAAAACGGCTCTGAAAGATCCAATTTATTTAATAACAACCTTTTAGCGCTCTTTCCTTACTTAGCCTTTGGGTGTTGATGGTTTTAAACAGGGTCCTGGACATATTGATTCGAGGGTGGAGTCTTTACTGAAAAACTTTGAGAGTAAACTCCGTGAGATGAGTGATGAGGAATTCAAGGTGAGATGGGTGAATCTTAGCTGTACAATATGGATCCTGAACAAGAGTGATTAACTGACATGAGTTACTTTTTTTTTCTCAAGAGCAATGTAACAGCTTTGATAGACATGAAGCTTGAAAAATACAAGAACCTGAAGGAAGAGTCCCGGTTTTACTGGCAAGAGATTCAAAGGGGAACACTCAAATTCAACCGTAAAGAGGCAGAGGTACCAAACTAAGAATAAAACCAAATCACTTTTAAGATCAGTTCAAGCGAGTATAAAGGCTGTTTTGAGCGAACGAATGGGGGTGTTCTTTGTGGACAGGTTACTGCACTGAGGCAGCTTCAGAAGCAAGAGTTGGTAGATTTCTTCGAGGAGTACATCAAGATTGGAGCAGCAAGGAAGAAGTCGCTGAGCATAAGAGTGTATGGGAGCCAGCATTTGAATGAAATGGCAAGTGACAAAAATGAAGTCCCATCACCATGTGTTGAAATCGAAGATATTGTTGGTTTCAGAAAGTCCCAGCCTCTTCACGGGTCGTTCAGAGGATGCGGACAACCCAAACTGTGAGGAGCTGAATCTCATTTTATCATTATACAAAGACAAAACAAATTGTTCTCTTTGATCATCTCTCGTTGTAAGAACAAATACAAGTGAACCTTCATTTGGCATCAGTTGCTAGAAAACAGAATCTCAGTCATTTACAGATTTGATAGAATAAAACCGAGTGAACATTGATGACTCTAATGTTACTCCCTCCTCTGTTTCTTTCTGTATGATGTTTTAGAGACTATTTTTGTTTCAATTTGTTAATGTTTTTGAAATTTTCTTAAAACTTTTAAAACAATTGATTAAAATATTAAAAGTTAATTTATAGTTTTTGTCTTATTTGTTAAAAATAGCAATAATTAATTATTTTTGGTTACATTCTTATTGTAATCAAATATTTTTAATAGAAGTAATTTTTTTCTTAATTTGAGTATTTATGATAAAACATTTATAAAAAGAAACAGAGGGAATCATTTGTAACCTTTCTCTATGTTCTCTTAAATTTAAAACTGGAATTTTTACATTGATGTTTTTTTTTTACATTGATAGTTTCATATTAAAGTGTTTTAAGTAATTGCTTGAAAAAAATGTGAAAATTTTGCATTGGTAAATTCTATAATACTTTACTAACATTTAAATCTGAGATCCGTTAATAATTTTTTCAGATTCAAATATTATAAAATATCATATCAAATTGACTAGTTGAATTATTTATTTATATCTCAACTATTATTCTGGTAATAATTATATATTTGGGTTTATTTAGATATCCAATTGGATTCAGTGACAAATAACCATGCTTAGCAAGTAGCCCACTACTAGTTTTAATAAGTAGTTTAGCGTTTGCTTTCATGTGATGGCTTGCCTGGTCCTACAAGATCACAGCAAGAACTAGTGTTCAGTTGTCTCTTTGGCGATAATAAAGAAGAAAACACCTTCCAGCTCGCAGACCACCCTTCGCTTTCCAAGTTTTTAAAATTCAAGCTTAAGCAAACATCAATCCCCAACCACCGCCCATTTACATTCCAGACAGTACACCAAACCGAAGTCTCTTTTGTCTGAAAAAAAAAACCACAAATCTCAAAACTTTGAAACTTGTCCTGATTCAGACAAAGGTTTTAAAAAAGTTTCGAGCTTTTCGATCCGATGTTGGTTCAGGATCGCGACGCGCCGAAGACCAAGCCGTCGGCGAAGTCTCAGATCAGAGAGCTCCCAACTACTACTACTCATCATCAGCAGATCCGACGATTCAGCGAACCCAAAAACCTAGACTTTTCGACTTGGGTCTCAGAGAATCTCTCTCGAATCTTCATCGTCTCTCTCTCCATCGTCACCGTCGCAGCTTTCTTCTTCCTCTACAACACCACCGACACCGCTTCCCTCCTCTGTTTCCAGTCCCAGTCAACTCAGTCTATCCAGCCTCTCGCTCGCCCTCAGATCAAATGGAACTCGATCCAGGTCCTCCCCGACAAGACCTCCCCTTACTCCTCCTTCGTCACCGAGAAGTGGATCGTGGTGTCGGTGACGAAGTATCCGACGGAGGAGCTTAAAGGTTTGGTGAAGATCCGAGGATGGCAGGTTCTAGCGGTCGGAAACTCGATGACTCCCAAGGATTGGAGTCTCAAAGGTTCGATCTTTCTGTCTCTCGACGCTCAGGCTGAGCTGGGTTACCGTGTTTTGGATCACTTGCCTTATGACTCTTTCGTGAGGAAGAGCGTTGGTTACTTGTTCGCGATCCAGCACGGTGCTAAGAAGATCTACGACGCGGATGATCGTGGTGAAGTGATCGGTGGAGATCTAGGCAGGTGCTTTGACGTTGAGTTGGTTGGTGAAGACTCTAAGCTAGAGCCGTTGTTACAGTATAGCCACGAGAACCCCAATAGGACTGTGGTTAATCCCTATATTCATTTTGGGCAACGTTCGGTTTGGCCTAGAGGTTTGCCGTTAGAGAACGTAGGCGAGATTAATCATGAAGAGTTTTACACTGAGGTCTTTGGTGGTAAGCAGTTTATACAGCAAGGGATCTCCAACGGTTTACCTGATGTTGATTCGGTGTTTTACTTCACCAGGAAGACGACTTTGGAACCTTTTGATATTAGGTTCGATGAGCATGCTCCTAAAGTGGCGTTGCCTCAAGGTGTGATGGTTCCGGTTAATTCGTTTAATACTCTTTACCATTCGTCTGCGTTTTGGGGGTTGATGCTTCCCGTTTCGGTTAGTTCCATGGCGTCTGATGTGCTGAGAGGGTACTGGGGACAGAGGCTGTTGTGGGAGCTTGGTGGTTACGTTGCTGTTTATCCACCGACGGCTCACCGGTTCGATAGAATCGAGGCTTACCCTTTTGCTGAGGAGAAGGATCTTCACGTCAATGTTGGTCGTTTGATCAAGTTCTTACTCGTTTGGAGATCGGAGAAGCATAGTCTCTTTGAGAAGATACTTGATCTGAGCTTTGCTATGGCTGAAGAAGGGTTTTGGACAGAACAGGATTTGAAATTCACGTCTGCTTGGCTTCAGGATTTGATCACCGTCGGTTACCAACAACCGAGGTTGATGTCGCTGGAGCTGGATCGTCCACGAGCAAACATCGGTCATGGGGATAGAAAAGAGTTTGTTCCTAGGAAGGTGCCTTCGGTTCATCTTGGTGTTGAGGAGACAGGGACTGTGAGCACTGAGATAGGGAACTTGATCAGGTGGAGGAAGAACTTTGGGAACGTTGTCCTTGTTATGTTTTGTAATGGTCCTGTTGAACGTACAGCTCTTGAGTGGAGGTTGCTTTACGGAAGAGTGTTCAAGACCGTTGTGATATTGTCCTCTCAGAAGAACGTAGATCTCTATGTTGAAGAAGCCAAACTAGATCACATCTACAAGTAAGCAAGAAAGAATGTTCTCTCAAGATTAATTAGTACACGTGTTGATTAAAGTTTGAGCTTCTTATGGTATGTGTTGTATATGTATGTTTCAGGCATCTACCAAAGATATTTGATCGATACAGCAGCGCAGAAGGGTTCTTGTTTGTTGAAGATGATACAGTTCTCAACTACTGGAATCTACTTCAAGCCGACAAGACTAAGATTTGGACTACAGACAAGGTATAACATTCTCATCATATTGGAACGACTAGGCCTCGAGCGGTTTTACCCTAAACCGAAAGTCCCGACTTTAACCCGAACCAAGAAAACTGACATCTATCTGAACCATTAGTAAAAAATATTCTGGTAACCCGAACCGAAATCTGAACAACTTGAAAATATCTGAAATTAGTTAAATAAATAAAATTGGTTGAGGTAATTTAGATATTTTATAGTATTTTAAAGATTTTTGTAGATTTTATTTGTTCTTTGAATATTTTTAGTTAGTTTGTGTAGTTTAACTAATTTTAATTAGATTTTGAATAGTTTTTATAATTCGAATGGAACACCAAACGCATATGCCTAGGAATGATACTTCTCAATTACCAGAATCTACTTCTCTATGTTGGATCTTACAGTGACACTTTTTGTTTAGGTATCGAAGTCATGGACATCAGTGAAACTGACCGGGAAGTCTGATTGGCTCTCTGTACAAGCAGAGTTAGTGAAGAGAACCGTAAGCACAATGCCGGCTCATTTCCAAGTTAACTACAAGGAAGCAGCCAAGAACAATCTCGACACGTTAACGGTATGCAGTTCAGAGGTATTCTACGTGCCTAAACGGCTTGTAACAGACTTTGTCGACCTTGTTGATCTCGTGGGAGACATGGACTTGCATTACAAAGTGGCTGTGCCAATGTTCTTCACGTCGATGGATTCGCCTCAGAACTTTGACCCGGTTCTCGGTTCGATGGTATATAAGAAGAAATCTTCTTCGTTTAATTCTTCTTTGGGTCTGTATTCTGCTCAAGCACCTGCTGTTCATCCGTGGAGCATATCGAGTGAACAAGATTTCATTAAACTGGTTGGGAAAATGGCTGAAGGGGACCCGCTACTAATGGAATTGGTATGATGATGACTGATGATGAGTCAGGGTGTAGGAGGTTGCAATAGTAGAAACAGAGAGTTATACAAAGATTGTGTCTGTTATTCTTTTTTGTTCCATTTTCTGATTTTTTTTCCTTCAGATGATTGTGGGGGAAAGTCATGTAATGTTCCACTGTAAAACATACATTTTGTGAGTGTATAATGTTTCCCTTTTAAGATCAGTCCCTTCATCAATGAAGACAAGAAAATGATGCAGAGAGTCGGAAACAAGGTTAGAAAGAAGATGCCACAAGGAAGCTTGGCATCGATAAGTGGGGACGACGTCGTATCATCGATAAGTCAAGACGACGCCGTCTCATCGATAAGCCAAGACGACGTCGTTTCAGGGTTTATTTACACTATACGAATCGTTCTCGCGTGTGCAGAGCAGTGACGATGGAGGAGGCAGACGCGAAACGCCGTCAGATCTGCAGCGCATGCGACCGTCCAAAACCAATCTGCATCTGCCACGTCATACCATCGGAGCCAATCCCGACGAACACAGAGATACTCATCCTCCACCACCCACACGAGTCTCGCCACAAACTCAACACCACACCTCTCCTCGTCAAATCCTTACTCAACGTCACCACAATCCCCGGCCGCCGCCTCCGTCACCACCACCTCTCCTCCTCCACCACCGCCGCAGAAACCTCCCGCACGATCTACCTCTTCCCGCCGTCGTCATCTTCTTCCTCCCCCGCCGTCACCCTATCCGAGTTCAAATCCCGAAACCTCCACCGGACCTCGCGGCTGAGGCTCGTCGTGTTCGACGCGACGTGGAAGCACGCGAAGGAGATGGTGAAGGCCAGCGAGGAGGTTTTGAGAGAGGCGGGGGCCGTGAGGGTGTGTTTGGACGAGGGGGTGGACGAGTCCGTGAGCGGGGGAAGCATCTACGACTCGGAGCTGTTTTTGAGGAAGGAGCCTGTCGGCGGGTGCGTGAGCACGGCGGAGGCGGTCGCGCGGTGCTTGGGAGCTTTGGAGACGGACGGGGAGGTGATCGAGAGGAAGCTGATTAGCGTGTTGAAAGAGATGGTGAGGTTGCAGTCTGAGTTCTTGAAGCCGATGAGACCAAGGCCTAAGTTGTTGAAGAAGAGGTTACAGAACCAGCAACCTTTTGGACAAGAAGAAGAATGAGTTTGGTCTTTTAGAGGATTTTTTTTTTTTTACACTGGATTGTTGATAACAATTTTGATTACACTAATCCACTGTTGTTGAATTAATTAATTATATGATGATTGAAGATCCATTAAGAACTTACATGAAATGTTTTTTTTTGTTCAGCAAAACTCGTACTAACTAAGTTGAGCTTAGTTAATTGTTTACTTACGAGTGTTTGAAAGATCCGTTCGATAACTGGTTATGAATGATTTATATAGAATAGTGAAATGTCTCGTGAATATTGTCTTTTTAGCAAAAGATATCATCACCATACATTTAGGCGATATATAAGTTGTGAGAAATCCTTTAATTCTGTTTTTGAAGTTTGATTTAATCAACGGGCTCTTCAATCATTTTGAGTAGGTTGGCACACTCCCTTTCAAAAATGGCGGAATAGATACTCCTTTTCACTTAAGCATATGCTATAATAGTCCAAAGAAACTCTCCATCTCTACATGTAATGCCGACGACATTCTTTTCAACCAAATTTATCATGTTGTCGCTTAGACAACTTCCAAATCCACCCAATGGTTCATGATCAACTTGTATATATTTTTTTCTTTTTGAATTTATTTAACTGAATAAACTCCTTTTATAACATGTGTGATTTTAATGCAGTCTGTTTTTGATAAAGTTAGAAGAAAAAAAAGTGAAAATGTCCATCATCTAAAAGAAAACTATGTTTCCATGACCTTCTTATAAACAAGTGCACCCATTGCTTTCATACTCGAAAGTTTGAGCTCCCATGTTCCACTGTGATATTCTATCACCTTTGGGGATTCTGTTCTTTATCGCAATCCATGTTGCGAATCAGTACTTATGAGTAGAGATGTCAATTGGGCAGGCTATTAATGGGCGGCCCATGTCCAAATAGATATGGACATAAATGGACAAAACCATATTGGACCATAATTAATTTTTGTCCAAATGGACAAACCCAATTACGTCCGTAGGCTACACTGGGCTTAATCATTTGGACATGGGCCGCCCAATAAACCTAAATGTCTAGGGTTTTCTAAAATTGGGAAAAATGCAAATCACTTCTTTCTCCACCGTTTTCGTCGATTTCGTGCGATTCTTCTGCGATTTCGTCGGATCTTCTGTGATTTCGTCGATCCTTCTTCGCCGTCTTCGGTTCTCCTCCTCCCTCATCGACTCTCTTTCTCCTTCATCGATTCTTCTCCGCTTTTGAGTCCCATTTGGGCTTATTTGGACAGCCCAACAAATCTAGTAAATCATGGTCTTATTTGGTTATGGTCTCATTTGGTTATGGTCCCATTTGGGCTTCGACCAAATTTGTCCAGCAAAAAAATGAAGCCCATTCGGACACGCCCAGACCCGCCCGGCCCGCCCAATTGACATTGCTACTTATGAGTGTTGTATGGGAACCAGACTTGTATTTAATTTCTTATAGGGGCTCAATTGTTAAAATCATAGAAACACCAACAGTTCTTTTTTTTCTCTATGTAAGTTACACCGAGTGATAAAAGTTATTCAGTTAGTTTACAGGAAAAAACTTGTACTTGTACTTCTACATCAATAGCTCTGATTAGATAGACTATATAATAATAACTTGAAAAGAAGAAAAAACATGGGACATGGGACCTTCCACGTGAGGTGATAAACTGAGGCAATTTCGTCGTGGACCATTTTGCGATCATATAACTTTGGGACACTTCTTTAATTGCACACTCACATGATATGTTTTCGGCTTTTTTGAGCCTTGATGTTATAATATACGCCTAATTCCTAAAGCACGTAATATTCAGTCATCAAAACAAAACCGTATTCTATAGATCATTTGATCATATCCCTTTTTGTGGTCCATCGATATTCAATTTTGATGGAGATCAAACTTAGTCAAATTAAGTCATTTTTGTAATGAGTCATTTCGTTGGTATATCATACAGAACGAATAACAAAACAAAGTCTGCATGGAGTAAATTTTCAACTGAGTTTTGCTGTCTTGACTATATGCAATATTGCAATCCATATATCTAAACTAAAACTACTCACTTTGAAGTGTTTTCTTAATATTTATTTTATATTTATTTGTACAAATAGTATTTACTCGTTGTCGACATTTCAAGTTGGTTGGTTGAACTTGTCAACTCTTTTTTCATACTTTTCTTGTTGATGGAGTGACCTTTAATCCTAATTTTTATATATTACTTGATGGTGATGAAACATTTACTTTGCTTAGTTTACATACCTTTGGCTTTGTGAAGTTGACCCGGCAACACACAAAGATCAATTTAGTTAAGTATCGGTTTTTTTTTTGTAAAAGGATCAGATCCTCAGTTTGGAGGGTAATCGAAAGTCTGTTAAGTACATTCTGTGATACTAGCTGAAGTTTTGTACGTCTTTCTATGGCAGCTAACACTGTAAGAATGTGGCATAGTTGAAAAATAGATGGACAACGATGAACTATAAATGCATAGGTTTTGTTTTTACTTTTATAAGTTTAGAGAAGTTTGTAGATTATCAAATGAATTTGAACAGATAGATGTTGAAAAGGAACCAACCAGTGGTTATATTACTGTCAAGTACTAAAGTTTACTGGATTTTGTGTTTCTCTAATTTGCACCATTAATCATTATGTACCACATTTTACTATGGATATATATTCTGCATGAGGAGAACATCAGCTATTCAACAATTACGTATTTTTTGTAAGAACATGCAAATTATCTAAAATGTTAGAGTATAGAAATTTATTAAAAAATAAACTAAAATATATTTAGATGTATTTTAATTAAATCTATTCTCTAAAGTCTATATTTTAAAAAAATCAGATTACTCAATTTATATCTTAATAATTATGAGAAGAAGAGCAAAGGAAATTGAGAGTAGTTTATATATTTAACATGATTTAGATAATTGAGCAACAAAACATAAACACACAAAAAAGCTTTGATGATTGCTGATTCTGAAAATCTCCTTTTCAAAAGATCATAATTATTAAGATATATATATTCCAAAATACATTTTGCATATACCAAAAACATGAGAAAAGGAAAGTAAGAGAGAACAAACGGAGTTATCATCCATGTCCTGATGTCCATGGTCCATACCTCTGCTAAAAGTAGAAAAAAAGGCTGTTCTACTTTGTTAAAAAAAAAGGATGTTCTACATTTATATCAGGATTGTTGTATTTATTAATTACATTCTTTTATTATATCAATCGTGCAAATTCACATGCTAAAACAAGACACCCTGTCATGCTGCAATAGTGAAATGATGAGACCAATCTCTCCATCAACATATGTATATACTACTTATTTATTCTTATAAACTTTTCCTTTCTCCAACCCTAAGTTATATAAAGGAAACTTTCATAAAAACAGACCAACCAAATTTTGTAATAACTATTTAATACTCAGACTTCTTTTGTTATCCAGTTTAATAGCTTAACTACCAGTTTAATAGCTTAACTAATTATTTAAAACAAAACTAAAATTAAAAAGTTTAAGGTTATCCAAGCTCAAGTTTATTTTATTCCTAAAATTTAAAGGTAACTTAAAAATTGTTTAAGATTTTTCTTGAGTTTGAGAAATTTTATAAGTTTCATTTGAAATTTATTAATATTTTTATTAAAATAAGTATAGTTTAAATATTAAAATAAATAAAGTTTTATAGTTAGTTTATTAAAACTAGATAAAATAATTAGTTGATGCATTAAACCGGGAATTTAACAAAATTTAATTGAGTTATTTTAATAAGAACTTTTAAATATATACCAAGATTCAAAGAATTATAAACATTCTAAAATAACTAAATAAAAATGTATCTACCATTTTAAAGTTATATCAATTCTTTAAGATTGATTACCAAAAAAGGTTCCTTAAAATTTAGAAACCAAAGCAAATGTTATATTGTGGGTTTTGCCTCTAATCAAATACCAAGTACAGGAGGAATTCACCTATAGTTTCTTTTTTTTTTTTTGCTAAAACACCTATACTTTTCTTACCAGATTTTTGTAAGTATAATTTCTTTTTTAGTAATTTAAAATAAATATTAATAAAATAGCTAAACAATCCCTAACTGTTAAATATTTTCCGAAATAAATCCATCCACTCCCAAAATTAAAAAGCATATCTTAATGGATTTGTGATATAAAAAGTGGTAGTAAAAAAGAATGAGAAAAATTGAAAAGCCAACATTGGTCGGTGTAATAACGACCGGATCTTATTCCTCTGCCTTAAATTTGACAGTCTCTTTAACGTCTTTTCTCAAACCTCTCGTCTTCCTTCCTCTTCCTCTTCTTCTTCTTCTTCTTCCCCTCGTCGTCGGCATAATTATTCATCTCCATCTCTACTGTAAATCTACAAGACAAAAACGTTACGAAAAGATTTTTTTCTTTTAAAAAAGGTAATAACACAGCTCACACATACCCTTTCTAAATAATAATTCAATTCGCTTTCCTTTCTTCTTCTT
The DNA here is from genome assembly GCF_000801105.2 of Raphanus sativus. Taxonomy (NCBI): domain Eukaryota; kingdom Viridiplantae; phylum Streptophyta; class Magnoliopsida; order Brassicales; family Brassicaceae; genus Raphanus; species Raphanus sativus. The sequence goes on along the minus strand of NC_079516.1, from coordinate 51,340,299 downwards.
CTTCTTCTTCTGTCTAATTCATGCCCATTTGTTTTCTTTTGAAACGCCAGCTCTCTTCTTCTTCATATCTCTTAGTGCCTGCCACACACAGATCTCTCCACAGGTAAACGTCTTTCAATCTGGATCCATGTTTGACTAATGCGGATCATTTGAATTCTCGATGTGAGATTGTGTTTGTACCTTCCCCTGTTCTTCACGATCCACACATCCCTCTCTGTTTTTGGTCGATCTGCTTAAATCGTTTCAAAATGTCTTCTTTTTGTGTAAAGTCTCGATTTTTCCTTGTGGGTATTCTGAATCATCTGTGATCAAATCTCTGTTAATCTCCAAACTTTCGATTTTTTTTTCTTTTTAGTCTGTGATCGTGATTTTGATAAGTTTCACTGATGATCGATGACTTTGTAGCACAGTGATCGATCTCTGTCAGGCTTTTTTCCCCTGGATCATTGAACATTGTCATGATCACACCACTAGCTTGCGAGATTGATTTAGCACTATTTTTTCTTTTATGAATGTTGAGTAATGAGATCTTTTTTATATTGTTGAGCCAATGACTGCGAGATATATATGTTGGTTTGGTGATCAGCTTCTCATTGTTAAATTTCCTTTTGGACTGAACAGCTTCATCGGCTTGTGAGCGTTACATAAACATGTCTGGTTCAACAAAAGTTTTGGATCCTGCTTTTCAAGGAGCTGGACAGAAACCGTATATGCTTTCACCAACAATGCTTCTCTTCTCTTCTATTCATTTTTTTATATTAGATTCTAAACTTTAACCCCTTTTTTTTTTTTCTGTAGAGGAACTGAGATATGGAGAATCGAGAATTTCGAGGCAGTTCCAGTGCCAAAGTCTGAACATGGAAAGTTCTATATGGGAGACACTTACATTGTCTTGCAGGTTTTTTGAAAATCTCTTCTTGTTATCAAATCAGAGTGACTATGAATCACCAATGTGCTCTCCTTGTGTTATATTTCATTCAAATCACTTTGTGTTCTGTTTTGCGCAGACAACACAGAACAAAGGAGGTGCTTATCTGTTTGATATTCATTTCTGGATTGGGAAAGACACTAGTCAGGTACCTATTTTCAACACTCTTTTGCTTTTTGGTATATGACATTTTTTTTAGTTATTACTAACTTTATGGTTTGATGAGTTCAGGATGAATCTGGAACAGCAGCTGTTAAAACAGTTGAACTCGATGCTGTTCTTGGAGGCCGTGCTGTCCAACACCGGGAGATTCAAGGACATGAATCTGACCGATTCTTGTCTTACTTCAAACCATGTATTATACCCTTAGAGGGTGGTGTTGCTTCGGGTTTCAAAACACCTGAAGAAGATGTGTTCGAAACACGGTTATATACCTGCAAAGGAAAACGTTCAGTTCATTTGAAGCAGGTTTCAAAAACTATTCTACTCTCTCTCTCTGTATCAGAACAGTGATTGATTACCAATGCACACTAACCTTTTCCTTTTTTTGTTCTTTGCTTGTAGGTTCCTTTTGCCCGCTCATCGCTGAATCATGATGATGTGTTTATCTTGGACACCAAGGAAAAGATCTACCAGTTCAACGGTGCCAATTCAAACATTCAGGAGAGAGCCAAATCTTTGGAAGTCGTTCAGTATTTGAAAGACAAGTATCATGAAGGAACTTGCGATGTTGCCATTGTTGGTAAGATACCTCATTCCTCAAACAGTGTTTTGGTGTGACATAGCATTTAGGTGGAAACTTACCTATGTTGCTTATCTCATTGCGTAACAGATGATGGAAAGTTAGATACAGAATCGGATTCTGGTGAGTTTTGGGTCCTCTTTGGTGGGTTTGCTCCAATAGGAAGGAAAGTTGCCAATGATGATGATATTATCCCGGAGTCAACTCCACCTAAGCTTTACAGGTAACTCACTCATCTTCCCTTTGATTTGCAGTAATGTCTACATTATGATGGATGTATTTGATATGTTGTTACTCTTTTTTCTATAGCATCATTGATGGTCAGATGGAACCTATAGACGGTGATTTATCCAAATCCATGCTGGAGAACACTAAATGTTACCTTTTGGACTGTGGTGCTGAGGTATTCATCTGGGTTGGCCGAGTAACTCAAGTGGATGAGAGGAAAGCTGCTAGTCAATCTGCTGAGGTAAAAAAAAAGTGGAAACCTACTTTTCATATCTAATTTCAAATCATGGCTCCTCACTTTTTTTTTAAAAAACCTTTCATCTCCAGGAATATCTTGCTAGTGAAAATAGGCCAAAGGCGACAAGAGTTACTCGTGTTATCCAAGGTTATGAGTCACACTCTTTCAAGTCTAACTTTGACTCTTGGCCATCAGGCTCAGCCGCTCCTAGTAATGAAGAAGGACGAGGAAAAGTCGCTGGTAATAAAACAAACCCACTTTGAAACTCAAATCATTAGATAGAGACATTAGCAGTGTGTTTCTTAAGACCTGACTTACTTTTTGATGCACTGCACCATTTTCTCTAGCTTTGTTGAAGCAACAAGGTGTTGGGCTAAAGGGGATTGCAAAAAGTGCACCGGTGAATGAGGATATTCCACCTCTTCTTGAAGCTGGTGGAAAGTTGGAGGTCTGTTGTCACTTTATTTTTAACGCATTCTTGTATGTTTTAATTAACTCCATTTTGATTTTTTTATTATGCTTATGTATTAGGTTTGGTATGTAAATGGCAAAGCCAAGACTCCGTTGCCTAAAGAAGATATTGGCAAGCTCTATTCTGGGGACTGCTATTTGGTCCTTTACACCTATCATTCTGGTGATAGGAAAGACGAATTTTTCTTGTGCTGCTGGTTTGGAAAGAATAGCATTAAGGTAAAATTTTGATGTACATCATGGAAAATGTTATACAAATGCAAATGTTTATCTCAGCTCTATGAACATATTGTTACTTTTGGCTTCTCTCCTTATCCAGGAGGACCAAGAAACAGCACTTAGACTGGCGAATACAATGTCAAACTCGTTGAAGGGAAGACCTGTGCAGGTACAGTGTTTTTTTTTTATCAACAGCAATGATGAATATTACTAGAATTGATCGATAAATGAGTTGTTCTTCTTGCAGGGACGTATCTACGAGGGTAAAGAGCCTCCACAGTTTGTTGCCCTTTTCCAACCTATGATTATCCTAAAGGTATTTTGTAGGGTGTTTTACAAGATGATGTATGTCCGAAGAGAAAAAAACACAGTGATTAATATGACTTGAGTGGAGTTTTTTAGGGTGGTTTGAGCTCTGGTTACAAGAACAGCGTGGAAGAGAAAGGTTCAGCAGATGAAACCTACACACCAGACTCAATTGCACTAATTCAAGTGTCTGGAACTGGAGTTCATAATCATAAGGCACTGCAAGTTGAACCGGTACTTGATTTAAGCTCTTTCTTTACAATCTTTGTACATATTTACTCTCTGATTAACTATTTTAACTTCCTTTAGGTGGCAACGTCTTTAAACTCGTATGAGTGCTTCCTACTGCAATCTGGTACTTCCATGTTTCTTTGGCATGGAAATCAAAGTGCGCATGAACTGATGGAACTAGCCGCTAAAGTTGCTGAACTCTTGAAGGTTTGTTTCAGATCTTATTGTGGCCTCTATAGTTTTACATGGAACTTATAAACAGAAACTGTTTTTTTATATATTAATCTTTTTCTCGTTTTGCTAAGCCAGCCTGGGATGACTCTCAAGCATGCCAAAGAAGGAACAGAGAGTTCAACCTTTTGGTTTGCACTTGGAGGAAAGCAGAACTTCACCAGCAAGAAGGCAGCATCTGAGACTGTCAGGGACCCTCACTTATACTCATTTTCTTTCAACAGAGGTAAAACATAATAATAATAATAGGATGAAGATAGTTGTGATCTTTATTTTCACATTTCACATTTCTGTATTCTAATTCGTTTTCTTTAAAATGTGTCTTCTGCATGTATCCCCCTCAGGAAAGTTTCAGGTGAGTTATTGGCGAAACCACACAACCTTCTTGATTCTAGATGTATATATATATTTTTATAACAAGATGCTCTGCAACAGGTTGATGAGATCCACAACTTTGCTCAAGATGACCTCTTGACTGAGGACATATATTTGCTTGACACTCATGCTGAAGTTTTTGTCTGGGTTGGTCAATGTGTGGACCCCAAGGAAAAGCAAACTGTGTTTGAGATTGGCCAAGTAACTCAAATTCCTTTTCATCTTTGCTTCTCTCTCTCTCTCTCTTCTTTTTGTCTTTGTTTGCTCAATGTGATAGTTTATTGTGCAGAAATATGTAGAGCGTGCTGGATCCTTGGAAGGCCTGTCTCCTAAAGTTCCACTATACAAAATCACTGAAGGGAACGAACCATGCTTCTTCACCACTTACTTTTCTTGGGATTCTACTAAAGCTATTGTAAGTCTACCGTTGAAGAGGGATTTCAATCTCTGATTGTATCTTATTGGCTCTTCTTTTCTCCTGTGATATAGGTGCAAGGAAACTCATTCCAGAAGAAAGCAGCCTTGTTATTTGGCACTCACCACGTTGTTGAGGTATTAGACTTTTGCTTTCTCTGTTTGCTTGTTCCATCTTCTTGGTCATGTAATTTTTGTTCTTGTGCTGCCGTAGGATAAGTCTAGCGGTGGGAACCAAGGACTAAGGCAAAGAGCTGAAGCACTAGCTGCCTTAAATTCTGCATTTAATTCTTCTGGTAGCAGGCCATCATATTCGGTAAATAATATATTCTATCTGAAGATGTTAACATATATTATGAGAACTTTGATCAAAGAATAACAAGCTGTTACAGCATCTATATAGACTAAGCTGCTTGAACACATGAATGAGGTTCTTAGTCATTCATTTTAACTGTAGAGCCAGGACAGATCAAGCGGAAGTCAAGAGGGCCCAAGACAAAGAGCTGAAGCTTTAGCTGCATTGACATCCGCGTTCAGTTCTTCTTCATCATCAACTAAATCTCCTCCACCACCGAGGCCAGCGGGAACGAGTCAGGCTTCACAGAGAGCAGCAGCAGTGGCTGCTCTCTCGCAAGTTCTCGTTGCTGAGAATCCGAAATCAACTGACACCTCTCCAACAAGGAGATCCACTAGCTCCAACCCAGCAGATGAGAGTAAAGTTTCTTCTCTCCTTTCACGTTTTTAAAAGCTCGCAACACAATTGACTATATATCTAATCTTCATCCACAGATGAAGAAGCAGATGCTTCAGAAGAAGCTGGTGATGAAACCAAGGTAGAAGAGGAAGTTTCACCTGCAGGAGAGGAGCCAGAAGCAAAGCAGAAGGAAACAGAGGAGCAAGATGATTCTGTTATAGACGCAAATGGTGCAACTTTCACCTATGAACAGCTGAGAGCTAAATCTGAAAACCCTGTGACTGGAATCGATTACAAGCGCAGAGAGGTGAGTTGGTTATATATAGTTAGTATTATAAGCTGAATAACTCTCCTTATCTCCTAACTTACCGGTGTTTTTTAATTGCTGTGATCAAAGGCTTATCTATCTGAGGAAGAGTTCCAGAGTGTGTTTGGGATGGAGAAAGAAGCATTCAACAACTTACCTCGTTGGAAGCAAGATTTGCTTAAGAAGAAATTCGACTTGTTCTAGAAACTCCCTACACCAATGCAAAAAGAAAAAAAAAACAACTCAAAGATCGTTTATTACACCTGAAACTCAGTTTATACTGAATGGTTTTTTATGTGGTCAGTCAATTTGTTGTTGGTTGTTTGAAGAGTGTTCTTTTATTTGTTTCTCTTCTTCAAATATTATTTTACTTTTGACTCATTTACTTTGTCACTGGTTTGGCTTTGGACTTGATTCTTGATATTTTCTTACAGCACAATGAGGTGTTTGTAATGACAATCATAGATTGTTTTACCCGTGACAGATTTGGTGACTGTGGGTATGATTGATAGTTCTTTTGATTTGGATCTTCCATTGTTTTGATTATTTAAGAACATGTTTTTTTGATGCTGAAGTTCCTAATGCATTTTATTAAGTGGCTTGGTTTGCTCTGTGACTGACTGTATAGACATGGTTTAGTTTTGTTCCTTAGTACTATAGCCACTAGGACTAGTTTTTTTATACCAAAAGATCCCAAGAACTCTCATGATGAAACTACCAAGCTTTGCTTCATTTAGCATCAGACAAATTTCGCAATGAACTAAAAACTCAGCTGAAACTTTAGCCGCAAGAAAAAAAAATCTAAGAGGAAAGAACCCAATAAATTTTGGGACTCTTCATGTAATAAAGTTTATGTTAAAAAGGTTTTTTATTTTCACTGAATGAGAACCAGCATTTGAGAAAAATATTATTTTAACATGGTACTAGAACAATATTATTTATTAGGCGCAACAACAATATCCATTTTCCGGATTTTTTGGAATACATTTTCCTACTGTGTACTTCTTGTTCTTCTTAGAACACTTAACAAAGCATTCATGATCTCCGGATTTTCCCATCTTACAAATCTCGTCATAAATGCATTCTCTATTTTTCGTTGTCTTACTCACTTCACCTATAAACAACCAAGGTTAAGATGATAATCATGAATAATATTTTTTTTGTAACACATAATCATGTATACCATATCCGAATAATAGTTGTTCTTCTTTTGGCAAATCAGAATTTTACACATCCATATAAATGTTTATCACAAATCTACACTATTATTTTCAAAGTGAGCTTCTCAGATCACACGTTAAAAATTAGAACGATTAAAGTCAATGACATTCTTAATGAATTTATATATATAATATATTATATAATTAAAAACTTATATTAATAATATTAAATTTATATGTTATATCAAATAATTATTTATAAACTAATATAATAAAATTATCAAAATAGAAAATATATTTTTAAAAATAAGATATTCTTATGTATATTGTGTTGATATCTGAAAATAATAACTTTCTACTATAAAATTTAAAAACAATTAAGATATAAAAAATTTATATAAATATTAATCAAGCAAAATATTTGTTTAAATATATTTTTAAAATATTTTTAATATTTGAGTGCTCTTAAAATTTCAACACAATAATAAACATATATATTTTGAGGAAAAACTCATATAGATATAATTTGATGTTTGAGTTAAACTTTTTGAGAACATAAAGAATAATCCTTTATGCTGGTTTTTTAATGAAGAAAACATAAACCAATATGTGATTTTTGCATTCAAAATCTTGCTTTAAAAGTTAGGAAGGTTAATGTCGCTTAAACTTTTAATAAATAATAGTATATATTAAATGATCAGATAATTGTTAATAAATATTATATATATTGGACAAAAAAAGAGAAAACATATTTTAAAGTAAAAGATAATTTCTTATACATATTATGTTGCTATCCGAAAATATAATTATTAACTATAAAAATAAAAATAAAAAATAGAAAGATGTATAAAAATTATTAAGTAAAACCAAATTTTATAATATTTAATAATAATAATATTATAACAAATATTCATAACATGATTATGTCCGCATTCATGGACAAATGCCTGATTCTATCGCAGTGTTAAAAAAAAATTGGATAAGAATGATTATACTTGATGCGGCCGGAACTTCACAGTTGAATGTTATTACCAAGAAAAGGGTGATTGAGATTTTTGTGATATCCATTGTAACTTATATAGTTCTATTTCTGTTGAGAAGAAAATATGTTCTATGATTTTTAGGTATTGATAAAGGGCTCTATTAATATGATGTTCATTTTTGTTATTTTAAAAAAGTTTCAGATTACTTTCAAATTACTCAAAAATATAAGATAAAATTAACTATGAGATTATTGGTAGAATTTATAAATATTTATTTTATCCCAAATATACTAACAAATATATAGTATAATAAAATTGTTTATTCTAATACCAAGTAACATCCTATAATTGCATTGAGAATTTTCAAATACATGAGTATTATTAAAACTGTTTATTATAATATCTAGTAACATCCTGTAATCATGGAAAATAATAAAATAATAAATTATCAATTAAGTCACTAAAATTGTTTACTAAAACTTATGATTATATTTATAGTTATAGTTATGGAGAGCATGATATTGAAAAACATTATTCATTTTAGAGACTTTGGAACTCATTTTATTTATAAATGGCTGGTTTATGTAAACATGATACTGGAAAACATTATTACTCATCGTAGCAAATGACCAGTAAATTCAAAAGAAGATGTACATCTATGGTTTGACGCAACAACAATATCCATATTTTGGAGATTTTGGAACACATTCTCCTCCGATATATTTTTTGTTCTTGTGCTTTCCCATCTTTAACTCTCCTTATCTCCTGACTTATTGGTGTTTTTTAATTGCTGTGATCAAAGGCTTATCTATCTGAGAAAGAGTTCCAGAGTGTGTTTGGGATGGAGAAAGAAGCATTCAACAACTTACCTCGTTGGGAGCAAGATCTGCTTGAGAAGAAATTCGACTTGTTCTAGAAACTCCCTACACCAATGCCAAAAAAACATCTTAAAGATCCTTTATTACACATTCCTGCACTTCAGTTTATACTGAATGGTTTTTATGTGGTCAGTCAATTTGTTGTTGATTGACTCGAATAATATCATTTTTCTTTGCATAGATGTTTCGTTTTTCTTTCGTATCAAGTATTACAAATGTTATCTAATTCAACTTTCGAGTTTCTTAGAAAAAAAAAACAACTTTCGAGTTTCTTAAAAAAAAAAAATTTCTAGTTTCTTGATGAAAAATGATTAACAATCATCGTTATCATCATAAACATGACCACCATAGTCTTCACCACATAATGTATCCAAGATATCTCTAGCAGAGGACGCATCCGACCCGGTGAGCCGTTCTAGCTTATCATCAACCCACCAATCTGTCGATTTTAACTTTTGACGACCCTTTGATGTGCCCGCAGACTTCATAGCCGGCAACACATGGCAGTTACTATACTTAGAACGCTCATATTTTCCTGTAAATTTAGAATGGTTGGTAGGTTTTGATGGCACTTTGGTAAATTTTCCCGAAGCCGGTGGCGAATCAAGCCGGTTCACGAATTGGTTGGAGGATCTTGGACTAAATCCTGGCGGATGAATCATCCCTGTTCGAACGAAGCCGTGTTGACAACCTTCCTTCTTCATTTTTGCTTATTTTGCTTTAATAAATTGTATAACTACCAATGCATGTGTGGATAGTATTTATAGAGGGACATAACTGAGTATTATACCAAATATGTTTTGGGACACAAGAAAATGCGAATAGTCAAATGCGCTTGTTCGCCAAGACATTAGTATTATATTCTTCTCAGCATTATCGGAGAATTTAAAAAGTCTTTTGTGGTTGCTCTTTCTAGTGATGTCCACATCTTGTTTTGCGTTCAAGCCTAATAAGTCAAATGTCATGATATAGGTTAAAAATAAGGAAAACTATACATGTGATGTAACTTCATATCATTGTTAGTATTTATTTGAAACAATATAATTTAAACTATAACTATAATTTCTTCAAATCAAGGTCAGAAAAAACGAAAACCAAATGTATGAAGTTGAATAATCATGCAAATAGGATGAATTGTATATACCAACAAGGATATAGTATAGATATTAAATGAACTCTTAACTCTCTTTTTTTTTCTTAAAAAACAGTAAACTATGAAGCCCTCATTTCTCTCTAGTTATCCTTATATAATTTAATTTTTTTGGTTCTCTTTATATAATTTAACTTTTCTGGCTCTCTGAAATATGAGTAGATGTATGGATAATAATTTTTTATATAAAAATATGTAAAATTAAATGATTTTTTAATCTGTATGCACAAGTTTAAAATGACAATTAATATGAAATAGAAATAATAATAAATATATACTATGATACAATATGTTTACTGTTAATAAACTAAATATAAGAAAACCTAGCTAACTATGATATTGTCAACAGAATTTATTCGATGTCATTGTTTTGTACGTAAACTCCTAAATGAGAAATTATAATTGCATTGAGAATTTAAAATACATTAATATTATTAAATATGTTTATTATAATATCTAGTAATATCCTAAATCATGGAGAAAATAATAAAATAAACAATCATCAACTAAATTACTGAAACTGTTTGTTAAAACTAATGACTCATCATAAGATCATAAGATCATTGAAAACATGAAAAATCAGTTATTAGATAATAATATCATAGATAGATAACTTAACCTAATCAAGGAAAATATAACAAGACAGCAAAATTAAATTTTAAATAATAATATAAACAGATGACTAAGCTTGAAATTAAAGATAACTTGACAAATCAGTAAAATCAATTCCTAATTTATAGTCTAAGTTCTTTACATTTATTTGAAATAAAATGTTAATTTATCTTTAAATAATTTTAAGATAAAAATACATAAATTTGTCAAAATAATCACTAACATTTAGAAATCAACACTACAATGGTATACATGAGAAAGAAAATATAGTGATTTTTTTTATACATAACTGAAAATAGACACACATTTTAGTTGATGAAACCTAATTCTGATTGTTTTGTTCATCACAAGTAAAATTCATGAAATGGTTTGATTCATTCAGGTATTCACAGCTTATCAATATAACTTTGATCAAGAGTTATAAGTGGTTTCGTTTGCGTTTCAATATGTGACTATAACTGTATAGACATATTCAGTTATGTTCACGAGTACTGCAGCTACTTGAACAAGTTTTCTTATATCAGAAAATCTCAAGAACTCTTTACCTTATAATGAGGCTCCCAATCTTGCTTCATTTACCGTGAGAAAAGTTCCACAACACATCCATCTAAATTTTTAGCCGTATGAAACAAAGATCCAAGAGGAAAAGAACCCTAATCAAAATCTCTATCACAGTAAAATCAAATGATATTTAACCAAAGCATGGACATAGGAACCAGAAATAAAGAAAACAAGGTTTACATCTATGGTATGATGCAACATGATACTGAAAAACATTATTCATGTAGAGATTTTGGAACTCGTTGTGTTTATAAGTAGTTTGGTTTGTTTAAATATGATACGGAAAAACATAATTCATCGTATAAATTGCCAATATACTAGAAAGAAGATGTATATCTATGGTATTCTGCAACAACAAAATCCATATTCTGGAGATTTTGGAAGACAATCTCCTCCAGCGAAGTGCTTTCCCTTGTTTAGACACTTAACAAAGCATTCATGAGTTCCAAAATGTCCCACCTTATAAAAATCCTCATAGAAACATTCTCCAAAATTTGTTGTATGACTCACTGCGCATATAAAAGAACTAAGATTGAAATTATAATCCTATATACCATGTCCAAATAATAGTTTTTTTTTTCTTTTGGTAAACCAAATTTCTTAACTTCTTACGCATCTAGATAAATGGTTATCACGGATTCTATCATATATTTTCTTAACAAAAAAAAGTAAGATGGTCATCTACTACTGTCAAAATATTTAAAAGATAATTAAGATATAAAAAATCAATAAATAAAAAATCTTATACCTGGTTCGACCAGAACGTTGTAGTTGGATGAAATTGTCAATGTTATTACCAAAAAATAGTGATTGAGATTTTGGTGATTTCGGATATAATTTTCTTAGTGTTGCTTTCTATTGAGAAAAAAAGATGTTCTATGGTTTTTTTTGTTGGTGAAGAGCTCTATTTATATGATTTTTATTCTCTTTTTCTTTTTGAACAAAAGTTTTAGTCTACTATTGTTTTTTTCTTCTATATACGAATATTTACTGATATTTATATGTTTTGCATGTATGATATAACTCTTTAGAATTTTAAAGATTCATTCAATATATATATATGGTAAAAGATTTGCTGTAATATTCTCCATTTGATGTGACAATTAGTGCATTAAATTCTGTTTTCATTTTATCTTTTTATTTAGAAGGTGTAGATTTTGATAATAATAACCATTGTTATATAACTTGGATTTAAAATCAAGAAATTATTGTAGTTGCGGATTAAAAAAATCGAAATGACACTGAATTCATTATAAGTACCTACAACTCATAAATGTAAAATAAAACTAACTATGCTATTATTGTTAAAAATTGGTAATATCTATTATTATTAATTATCCCAAAGTATACTACTTCCTATTAACTGTTTTTGTAGAAAAATCTGTTTTTGTAAAATAAGTGTCATTTTAGCATTTCAATATAGAGATTATTAACTTCTATTTTCTTCTATTATTAATCTTTTTTCTTTTCTTGGTCCTCTTTATATTGTTAACTTGTGATTATGTAATCATATGAAACCTATATACTACAGAATGGGCCGAAAATCAGAACTGGGCTCTAATATATTACGCAATGAGCCGGGAAAATATTGAAACTGGGCTTTAATATAAAACCACAGAGTAATGCTCTATCACTCTATCCACCCACCGTAGAACCTCCTTCCCTCCCCCCTAATGGCAACAACGGTTACTCAGCTCATCACCACCCCGCCGGAATCTTCCCGCGCCTACCGTCCTCGAGCTGCCGCGAAGACCTCCTCCGACGCGCTCCAGGAGAAGAAATCCGTGTACGTGAACTACGACAGAGGGGAGCACGAGGTGTCTGTCCGGGTCAGCGGGTTCAGGAAAGCGGATATCGCGAGACGATACCGGGTTCGGGTCGAGAACGACCGGTTTCAGAATGATTGGAGCGTGACGGAGGTGGCGGACCGGCTTGTTGCTCTCAATCGTTGGGAGGAAGTTGATGGCGTTCTCAATTCCTGGGTCGGCCGGTTCGCTAGAAAGAATTTCCCAATTCTTATCAGTGTAATGTTCAAAATAAAAAAAAAAAGTTGGTTAGGCGGTAGTTAGGTGGCACTTTATATAGAAGATTAGATTCTAGGCGCTTTGACTAGTAGTGTCTAGGCGATTTATAGAAGACTAGAGCCTAGGCGCTTTATACAATTTGAAAATTAGTGAACTGATATTTTATAAAGTTTAGGCTAACTGGTTTTAAGTTTGGAAGCTTATGATAAATTAAAATTTAGCAGAAACTCTCTTTTTTTCTAATTGTTTGGTTGACGAAGTATTTGAAATTTAGTTGGAGTTTTGATATTTGAAAACTTGCAGGAGCTCAGTAGAAGAGGATGCATTGATCTTTGTGTGAATGTCTTCAATTGGATGAAGAATCAGAAGAATTACTGTGCGAGGAACGATATCTACAATATGATGATCAGGCTCCACGCTAGGTGTAACAGGGTTGACCAGGCTCGTGGCCTCTTCTTTGAAATGCAAAAATGGAGGTTTTGTGTTTTAAAAACAAACATCTTTTCTTTTTGAATTTTTCATGGAATATTTATTGATAGAGAACGTTTTTGCTATGGTTTGTAGTTGTAAACCGGATGCTGAGACGTATAATGCTCTTATCAATGCTCATGGTCGAGCTGCTCAGTGGCGCTGGGCTATGAATCTTATGGATGACATGTTACGTGCATCTGTATGTAGTAACTTTGCTTAACTCCTGTTTTCGTGTTGTGTATAATTGATGAAACATCTCTCCAACCTCTGACTTTTGACTTTGCTCACCAGTTTTACAGATTTTGAGCCTTGTCAATGTTTCTTTGGTCTTGCAGATTGCTCCTAGTCGTTCAACCTACAATAATCTCATCAATGCTTGCGGGTCCAGTGGAAACTGGAGAGAGGCTTTGGAAGTATGCAAGAAAATGACAGACAACGGAGTTGGACCGGATTTGGTGACTCACAACATCGTCTTGTCTGCATACAAGAGTGGTCGTCAGTATTCGAAAGCGTTATCTTATTTTGAGCTCATGAAGGGAGCAAAAGTTCGTCCAGATACCACTACTTTTAACATCATCATCTATTGCCTGTCAAAGCTTGGTCAAAGCAGCCAAGCCCTTGATGTTTTCAACTCAATGAGGGAAAAGAGATCTGAGTGCCGACCTGATGTGGTGACGTTTACTAGCATCATGCATCTATACTCTGTCAAGGGAGAGATTGGAAACTGCAGAGCGGTGTTCGAGGCCATGCTTGCAGAAGGTCTGAGACCTAATATTGTTTCCTATAATGCCTTGATGGGTGCCTATGCTGTTCATGGAATGAGTGAAAATGCTCTCTCGGTTTTTCAAGAGATTAAGCGGAATGGTATGCTCCCAGATGTTGTCTCCTACACATGTTTGCTCAATTCTTATGGAAGAGCAGGTCAACCTGGCAAGGCAAAGGAGGTGTTTCTCATGATGAGGAAAGAAAGGAGAAAGCCTAATGTTGTTACTTACAATGCACTTATTGATGCTTACGGGTCTAATGGACTTTTAGCTGAAGCTGTGGGAATCTTCCGGCAGATGGAGCAAGACGGATTTAAGCCAAATGTTGTGTCAGTATGCACTCTTTTGGCTGCTTGTAGTAGGTCTGGGAAAAAGGTGAATGTTGAAACTGTACTTTCTGCAGCAGAGACGAGAGGTATCAAGCTAAATACTGCAGCGTATAACTCAGCCATTGGAAGCTTCATAAACGGTGCAGAACTTGAGAAGGCCACTGCATTGTATCAGACTATGAGACAAAAGAAAGTTAGAGCTGATTCTGTTACTTTCACCATCCTTATAAGCGGTTCATGTAGGATGTCAAAATACCCTGAAGCAGTTAGTTACTTGAAGGATATGGAAGATCTCGGTGTTCCATTGACGAAGGAGGTGTACTCTTCTGTTCTATGTGCTTACAGCAAACAGGCAGGTGTTTAGAGTTTGATCTCAGAAGATGATGTACTCTGATTCTTGTATGGTTTGACTATCACTAACTTGTAATAATATCTGCAGGGTCAAGTTACAGAAGCAGAATCCATATTCAACCAGATGAAGATGGCTGGTTGCAAACCTGATGTGATTGCATACACCTCAATGCTCCATGCTTACAACGCTTCAGGTATACATAAACATTAGTGTAAGACTGTTGAAAATCGTAACAATGGAACTGAATTCTCTTGGAATGCTTCTATGTTCCCAAGAAAAGTGGGAAAAAGCTTGTGAACTCTTCCTGGAAATGGAATCAAATGGAGTAGAACCAGACTCTATTGCATGTTCAGCATTGATGAGAGCTTTCAACAAGGGAGGTGAACCGTCAAATGTATTTATCATGATGGATTTGATGCGAGAAAAAGAAGTCCCCTTCTCTGGAGCCGTTTTCTTTGAGATCTTCTCTGCTTGTAACACGTAAGTACTCGTCCATTACCAGTAGTAAATCGCCTTTAATATTCTACTGATCCTTGTTCTCTTCTTCTTCTTTCTCTGAATGTTGCAGCTTGCAGGAATGGAAAAGAGCCACAGACCTCATTCAAATGATGGAACCGTACCTGCCATCACTTTCTATCGGTTTAACTAATCAGATGCTGCATCTTTTTGGGAAGAGTGGTAAAGTCGAAGCAATGATGAAGGTGCAAACAACTTTTGAGCCTTATCTGCTAATTAGACTTAGCGTGCATTGTCAAACCATAAAGAAATTAAACCAAACGAAACCATGTTTCACTGTTGGCAGCTGTTCTATAAGATGATAGCAGATGGTGCTGAAATCAACCTCAAAACTTATGCAGTACTGTTGGAGCATCTTTTAGCTGTTGGAAACTGGAGAAAATACATTGAGGTAACAATTACTTCTTTCTTATAAAAATTATTTTCCACATGTAGTCCTTTATGTGCTCAATAGTTACCGAGCAAGTTGTATATTTATGGAATGAGTTGTCAGGTTTTGGAATGGATGAGTGATGGTGGTATTCAACCTTCAACACAAATGTATCGTGACATTATTTCGTTTGGTGAAAGAAGTGCAGGGATCGAGTTCGAACCCCTAATACGCCAAAAATTAGGTGAGATGAATATAAAGTTATATATAGTTTGGTCTGGCTAACGTTAGAATGAATCAAATTTGTTAATTTTATTTTTTTCTGTTGGTAATTCCACACAGAATCACTGAGAAACAAAGGAGGTGGTGATCTGAGTAAACCTGATGGACACGAAGGCACATTGTAAGTTCCAAGTGTATAGATTCATATGATGTTTGTAAACTTGTGTAATCTTATTTAAATCAAAATCATTTTGAAAATTTGAATTATGATCCATATAGTATAATGAAGAGATTCGATGTGTAAGAAGACATTGCAACGGTAGAAAATATGAAGAGAATCAAATATGATAGAGAAAAAAAACAATAGAGGTGATTTGAATATTCTGGAAACCATAAGCTAAGCTGATAATAAACCCAAGAAGAGGAAAAACAACAACATATTGAGTGTAACAATACAGAGAATATTCCATGAACGAGGCTAGTGTTGGGAAACACCCCAACATTAAAATGTCAGCACCATAACGTACACGTGGACATCACTAGTACACGTCAGCATCGAAACAAAACCTATTCCGCTGTAATGACGAAAACGACCTCGTCTCCGTTCATAGCCGTTGTAGTTGTTAACTTACCGAATCGTGAAAAAAGAGTAACAAAAAAAGCGGGACGTAATGGTAAAACTGATGTCCGTAATTTCTATTTTATTTTGCCGTTTTGTTATTATTACTATTAATAATAGATTGATAGCATTGTATTCGGTGAAAAGAAAAGAGTAATAGTCAAAGTTTCTATCTTTCTTCTCTCTCTCTGCTTCTACTGTATCAATCAAGCTCGGTTTTTTTGCTAGCCCACCAGTGCGCCTTTCCTAGCTAGGGTTTGTGTATTTTGGTTGGAGGGAGGGATCGTGGCGTCGATGTCGTCGTCGGATCAGGGGCCTAAGACGGAGGCGGGAGGAGGAGAGAGCTCGGAGACAGTGGCGGCGAGTGATGAGATGTTGATGTATAGAGGGTTTAAGAAGGCGAAGAAGGAGAGAGGCAGCACTGCTAAGGAGCGTATCAGTAAAATGCCTCCCTGCACCGCTGGCAAAAGGAGCTCCATTTACCGCGGTGTCACCAGGTAACTTTTTTGCTAAATTGCCATCAAATCTGAATTGGAGGGGGTAAAGATTTGAATTTTTTTTGAAATTAAGTATAGTGTAGTCTGCAAAACAGAGTGTATTGAATCTTAGACAATAGGTGGGAGTTGTAATGGTTCTATTGATGTTTTTTGTGTGGTGAATTGTTCTGAGATTTTATTCACCTATTACCAGATGTAGTTGTGGATAATGTCTCAGCGAGTCAAGTGCTGTCTTTATGGAGATGGTAATGTGTCTCAAATTTGATTTTTGTTTTTTGTTTTTGAGTAAAGGCATAGATGGACAGGTCGTTATGAAGCTCACCTTTGGGATAAGACTACTTGGAACCAAAACCAGAACAAGAAGGGCAAACAAGGTTCATTCAACCCTTTTTATTTTTTCTCCATTCAAAATTAAGTTTTTTCTCTCTCTTATTTTGTAGTTTTAAAAGCTCATCTCTTTCTTTTTGTTTCCTTCAATGTTTTCATGGTTGATGCCCAATATCGCCCCACCAGTTTATCTAGGTAAGCTTTGGAGGTATTCAAATGTATCTTTTTTTTTTATATATCAGGTTTGGATTGGCTTTTGACTAAACACTCTCTACTTATATATATATACTTTGGCAGGAGCATATGATGATGAAGAGGCTGCTGCTAGAGCTTACGACCTTGCTGCCTTGAAATATTGGGGACCTGGCACTCTTATCAATTTTCCGGTGAGGTTGCTATGCTAATAAGCTTTAATGATAATGAGTTTTAAGCTCTCTTCATCCGTAAAAAAAATTGTTCTGATCAATTAACTATGCGTCAGTGGAAGAAGGATAGTTACAAGGTGTCCTAATACTTCTAAATGCACTTACGTATTTTACATTCTACTAATAGGTGACAGATTACAGCAGGGATTTAGAAGAAATGCAAAATCTCTCCAGGGAAGAATACCTTGCATCTCTACGTAGGTGCGTATTTGCATTTAGGAGAGTATAAAGTATATTTTTTCTCTTAAAGAGAACCGTTTTATTGCTGATACTATTCAGATATCCCTTTGGCAGAAAAAGCAGCGGTTTTTCAAGGGGAATAGCTAAATATCGTGGACTTCAAAGGTAAATTATACTTTGACTAACAAATATCTTCTGCCCATATCTACTTGATTATCTCTGCAGTGCTTGTTAGGAAAATATTTAGTAACACATTATGGATCATCTTGCTGGGCATACTGTAGACTAGTTTCATAACTAGTGTTTAGATGCTACTCTTAGGTATAGGGTTATGGTCAAAGCTATCTTCAGAATTATTGGGCCTGATATGCATTTCTTTTTTTTTTTTTTAACTTGTCTGTAATTCCCAACCAGCCGATGGGATGCATCAGCCAGCCGTATGCCTGGACCTGAATACTTCAGCAACATTCACTACGGTAACTTTCGTACTACATCGACTCATCTTTGTAGCTGCACTGACCATATTAAGAGAAAAAAACGGGTTTATTGAATAACAGGAGCAGGTGATGATCGAGGAACAGAAGGTGACTTTCTAGGCAACTTTTGTCTAGAAAGAAAGATCGATCTAACGGGATACATAAAGTGGTGGGGAGTCAACAAAACCCGCCAACCAGAATCTTCATCATCAAAAGCATCAGAGGATGCAAAGGTAGAAGATGCCGGTACCGAGCTTAAGACACTGGAACACACATCCCAGGCGACAGAGCCGTACAAAGCGCCAAACCTTGGCGTCCTTCAGAGAAAAGAAAAACAAATATCATCATCTCCATCCTCCACGCAGCCTTCTGCGTTAAGCATTTTGTCTGCATCACCTGCTTACAAGAGCCTGGAGGAGAAAGTGCTCAAGATCCAAGAAAGCACCAGCACTAGAGAAAACGATGAGAATGCAAATCGTAACATCATCAACATGGAGAAGAGTCACGGAAAGGAGATAGAAAAACCGGTCTTGAGTCACGGAGTTGCTCTAGGCGGTGGTGGTGGTGGTGTTCCTGCTGCTGCTGCTGCTGCTTTGTCTCTTCAGAAAAACAGCAGCATGTACCCACTTACCTCTCTCTTAACTGCTCCATTGCTCACCAACTACAATGCCTTGGATCCCCTCGGTGACCCTATTCTCTGGACATCATTTCTTCCCCCAGGGTCCTCCCATACTTCAGAGGTTTGTATTCATTTCATATTTATTTCTTCACAGAGAAGATTTTTTTTTACTACAATTAGTCATTTTTATTGTCTCTAATTCCTTCTGTAGGTGACAAAGACAGAGACAAGCTGTTCCACATACGGTTACCTCCCTCAAGAGAAGTGATAGTCTTTCTGTTTGTCTGATTCTCCTTGTCGTGAGATGAATTTGTCGACTTGACATCTTTTTTTTTATCTCTTGTGGCAATGGTCTGAAGCATGAGTGTATAGGTTTTGTCAGTGTTTTGTGTGGGTTTTCTATATGGAATATAGAATTATATATATTTTATTTCAAACAGCAAAAGGGTTCTCAATATAGTAAAAAAAAGTTTGCTCTTACATAAGTTGACAAAAATAATCTTTTCTTAGGACAAGCCTCATCTAGTTTTTATAAAACTATCTGAGTCCTCCTACTAGCCAACAGGGGCTGAGTATATTATAGTTCCCATGGCAAAAGAAACAGCAATGGTGAAAGATGCATAAGCATAGGCTCTCCATGGTTTATCACTTTCTCTCATCGCATTGAACTCAGCCAAGAAGGTGGAAACTGTGCTCAGACATCCTAACAGACCAAACTGTATTCCAGAAGCAACTGTGTTACATGTTGTCGTGTCCACCTGTTTTCTCAAAATAGATACAGAGAATGTTATCTTTGTGTGATCTGTTCAGTAGAAAGAGGGAGAGACAAAAGAGTTTAATACCGATTTCTTTAACGTGGCCAAAGCTGCCATGACAGAAGCTGCAGCTACATTAGCAATGAGGGTGCCAAAGGGGACCCACTTCAAATACTGTCCATCTTTTCCCAGACCACGTCCGTTGAGTCGGGCTAGGAACCATCTGATCCAGACACCAGGTGCAGCGACTAAGCAACCTAACCATAGTTGAGCCTTGCTTGTTCCTTTGTCAAACTCTTTTACAAGCTCGGTGGCACTCACAATGAGAAAAGCCATCAGCAACGTAAGCATTAAGATCAAAGACATAATATTCCTCTTATAGGTGTTGTTACCCTTGAGACAAGAGTCCTTTTTCTCCTCAGACAAAGCTCTTCTTCTGCGCAGAAGCCATCTGAAACCTTTGGCTGTTTCTACCCCAAGAATGATAGAGTAAGCTGCAAGAAACAATCCTGCAAAAGAAACTGATGCTGTAAGCACTTTTATACGTTCATTTCAAAATTAGGAGTTAGAATCAGAGATGTTCTGTTTTTTTTTTCTTTTTTACCAAACAAAAAGCCAAGAAGAGCGTATAACCATTGGCCATCAGCACTAAGATCCAGCATCTTCTGGTTCCAACCACTGAATGTTGTGAGGCTTCCCAAGTAACCAGTCGATAATCCTATCGCTAGAAACTCAGAAAACCTCGCTATATCTGCTTTGAATACAACCCCAAACCAAGCCATCAAGAATGATCCTACCATGTTGGCAGGAAGATCAAGGTACAAGATGCTCCCATCGCTGGTTACTTTAGCAAAAGTTGGTCCAAACAGTTTCTGCAGCATATATCTCGTAACAGCCTATTCATTTGTATACAAAATGAGCAAAACCAAAACATAAAAAAGAACAGAGAGTTGGAAATGAGTAAAACTTACTCACCCCAAGAATCCCAAAAACAGCCAAATGAGTTAGGCATGATATGTATTCCAAGGACTTTGATAACACAGGCTCTCCCTCCTTTCCCTATGCAAACAACGAGAAAGCTATTATATAAATCAAATCAAATCAAATCAAGACTAACAGTCTTAATATAAGATGTTAGAGATGGTCTATGTATTACCGGTTTGTTTGCATCAGGTGACAAGAGGAACTCGGTTGGTAAAGGAGATTTTGTTGTGTCCACAGGGAAAGGCTTGGTTAGAGAAGCTGTGTGGTCAACTAATACATTTTGATGTGAATGCCTTCTCTGAAGCGAGCGATCACCAGTATCTCCCGCCTCTGAGACACTATCACTATCGGCAGCATCATTGTTAAACGTGAGAGGCAGGCTACGTGATACCGGTAAAAACGTGCCTGCACTGGCCTGTCCGCTAAAAGAAGAAGACATGGTTGGAAATATTGGTTCTTCGTGGCTTTTACCGGAATCCATCTTAGCTAGAGACCTCGTTGAACCAAGATGATGAAGACGGTTTTATTGTAACCTGTACACACCTACGTTGAGACATAGTCACACATGATGTTCACAAGTTTCATGATGAGATTATGATATAATTAAGTTTTTAACTCTTTTCTACGTAAAGAAAGCAGAAAACTTGGTTTGCTGAAGAACATGTTTCCAGATACGTCCACCTCCATCAGGACAAAACCAAGTAAGACAAAACCTAACTTTAATCTCAAAAACAAGTGATAAAGTAACTACTTTGCATTATAGACTAAACAAACTGAAAAGAAAATAAAAACTAACAAACATAAATACTAATGATAATCACTTGTTCAACTAGGAAGGCTAATTAATACTTTTGGATCGTTTAGTAAAATTTTACTGGATGTTCAAATTCCAATGATAAAATTTGAAGAACTAATTTAAACATGGTCTCCTAAATCGGCATATAAAAAGGGATGTACGGTTCTACGAGCTCAGAATCTACATATGGCAGAGACGAATACTTTTTGATATGAGAGAATTAGCAGCGTTACCTATTGGCGATTTCAGTCTAACTCGCCGTGGAGAATGTGATCGACCGCAAAGGTCGCCGGAGAGCTAAGAATCTGAGCTCTGAGTATGATAGAAGAAAATGGAAAACTCTATGTGACCAACATAAATGTGGAAGTCTGTTTGTTTATATGAAGAAGGTGAACGAGGACAACACACGCCGTGGATCCTGCTTCATGTGAAACCCTGGAATATTTATATAAAGAAAAAATATATAACTAATTGGTTGTTTTGTTTTTCAAAAATGTGATGATAAATATATATTATATTTTCTTTGGTAAAATATTCAATGATTATATGATATCTCGCCTCCTTAACTAGACAGTAGTCTCTTATATAAACTAACCCAGCCCGAATCACACCTACTTGGTGGTGAGTCAACGTCAATGACTCGTAATTTATTTACTTCAAAGAAAAACGAAGTCGTCTTCTCTTAACACAACATTATTGATCCCTCCCTTTATATTTTCCTTGGCTTTTTATTGACGGCATGAGTCTCTACTTTCTTATTAACAAGACGTTATTGATCGATCTGTTTTTAGGTAAAACTGATCCAATCTCTGCTGGCTGTTATTTGTTAGAAATTGTAATTGAAAAATTCTCTTAGATAACCATTTTAGTTTATTTTCACAAAAATAGCTTTTAAAAAAAAATGACCAAATTTTTTTTATTAAAAGATAAAATATACATTTATATTTTTTGGGTTAAGTGTTTTTAAGGGGTGGGTTTTGGTGATGTAGTTTCAAATTTCAATAAATAAAAAATAAATTTAAAAAAATTCAAAATAAAAAAGTTATTTTGGTTATTTTATTTTTTTTAAACTATTTTTGTGATAAAAACTTAAAAATGACTATAGAGAATTGCTCTAATTAATTTGTAGACAGGTGTATTGTCGGAGAACTTTTTGATATGTTTTGTGAGAATGACTGGATTATTGGAGAAAAAATGCATTAACGTGTGAATACTTACAGTATATTCTTATTATCAAAATTGAAGTTTGTTTGAATGAGAAATGCTTATCTTAAATTTGTTGCTATAAAGATACAAAAATGAATGTAGTGGGTATTACATTGAAATCCTAATAAGCTTAACCTTAGTATAATTGTAAAAAAAAATGTACTTGTACTAAACCATATGCATGCACCAAGGAAAGTTAAGATGTGCAAACTCCCAAAGTTGCACTCATAAAAGGGTGAAGAGAGTTAGTGTAGCAAAACTTCCAAAGTTCACTACCCACACATGTTAAGAAAAGAGTTGCTTTAATGGGCTTTTTATCTATAATGGGCTTGTGTCATGTGTTTTTCAAAATGTTAACTCGATAGAGAAAGCCTGCCTTTTGAGTTAGAAGAGCCTAGAGGTCATTTCGGGTTCGCATAAACATAATCATCTCTTGGGAGTTGCATTCAAGAGCAAAATAACAGAAAACATTAGCTATCCTAAAGCAATTCAGACCCATTTACGGCCCAACAATAAAAAGCCTTTGGTCAGCAGCTTCCACTCAAAATGCGATTGGCTTATCCTCCTCCGTTGAAAAATCACCTCACCGGTCGATCAAGAGAGACATCTCAAAGATCCCACGGCTGAGAACCATTTAATCATGTGGACTTCAACCCGAAGAGATAATGCGATAGCGCGTGTAACACAGTCGCCTACCAAACCAGAAATGAGAATTTTTTTGAAAAAATCGTATGGTCTCAGTAATCAGAGAGAAAAAAAAGAAAAAAAAAATGGCTGCGTCTCCTAAGATAGGCATCGGAATCACCTCTTCCATGTCCACTCACCGAGTCACCACCGCGTCAACCGCACTCTCTCCCCCGCCTCACCTCTTCTTCCTCACTACTACTACCACTGCGCGCCGCGACTCCTCGTTCATCCTCCGACAACCAACCCGAACTCGCTCCGGTTCCCTCCGCCTCAGAATCTCCGCCTCCGCTAATCCTCCGTCTTCCTCAGGTATCTTACGAGTTAATACTTTCTGCTTGTTTGTTGAGGTTGTTACAGTGTAATCGAGCTAGTTGTTTTGTTTGTTGCAGGCGAGACTATCGAGAACGTAGTGATTATAGGCTCCGGCCCCGCCGGTTACACGGCGGCGATATACGCGGCTCGCGCCAATTTGAAACCGGTGGTTTTCGAGGGGTATCAGATGGGAGGAGTTCCCGGGGGACAGCTGATGACGACCACCGAGGTTGAGAATTTTCCCGGGTTCCCCGACGGGATTACGGGTCCTGATTTGATGGAGAGGTGAGAAACTCGATTGTGAGCAACACATTTTGATTCACGGATCATTGAGTGTTGTTGATATGCGTTCTGACTCGGTATAGCACCACTAGTCAACAGTCACTCAACAGATTCATCTTTATTGGGCCTAACCCCGTGAGTCCATCATTGATAAAGAGTTTTAGGATGCTGCTGATACTTATATTCTTTTAATCCTAATTATGCTCTGAAATTGCTTCCACTATTTCGTGAACCACACTAATCTCTATCGTTTAATTATCGCGTTTTATTGATTGTTTCTCTTGTTAGTCTTCTCAGCATCCGATATAACATGAGGCATTTTGTTTTGGTTTGTGTTAAATGTGTAGAATGAGGAAGCAGGCTGAGAGATGGGGAGCGGAGTTGTATCCAGAGGATGTGGAGTCTCTTAGTGTCAAAACGGCTCCTTTTACTGTGCAAAGTAGTGAACGTAAGGTGATTATCTTTCTTTCTGTGGTATCCCACTCTTAATTGTCAGTTCGAAGTGGATTGGATTAGAGAGAATGTAGGTTTGATATGCTATATAAATGTGTGTTTAATCCACTTTGTGGAATTGTTGTTTGGTTTGTTACTTTGTTTCTTCTTCTTCTTCACCTAGAAACTAATTTTTAAAACCAGTTAAGGTAGAGACTTTTGTTGACAGTGTTGGAGGCTTGTTTATTTATTTTAAATTTATCTGTTTCCGTTAAACTCTTACGGAAAGCCTGTGGGGGTTCTTTAGTCTTTAAAACTGGCAACCACAATGATGAAAAAAAAAAGGTTCTTGGCTTGAGCTCTTTTCCGACGTGCCATGTAGGTCAAGTGCCATAGTATCATCTATGCCACTGGAGCTACAGCGAAGAGGCTGAGCCTACCCCGAGAGGAAGAATTCTGGAGCAGGGGAATTAGTGCTTGCGCGATATGTGATGGAGCTTCGCCACTGTTTAAAGGGCAAGTACTTGCCGTGGTTGGAGGAGGGGATACTGCGACCGAGGAAGCTTTGTACCTCACAAAATATGCACGTCATGTTCATTTGCTTGTTCGCAGAGACCAGTTGAGAGCATCCAAGGCTATGCAAGATAGGTGAGTTTTTGAAAAGTATTATATTAATTGATAGCTTCTGAGTCCACACTCTACTCTTCTTCTTTTACTTCTGAAGAAAAAAGGTCAAAATTCATGATAATAGATCAAATCTAGGAAACCCTTGTTGTCTATTAAGAAACCAAATTAGAATAGTCCGTGACAACATTGTATGGCTACCTGGGTTTATGATGAGTTTATTGTCTATTTTGGTGCATATATTGACTTAATTAACCTATTCCATGCAAATCCTTACACTTGGATGTCTCTGGGAAAGCCTTTGGCTATGAGTTCCATTTCAAGTAAATCGATAACAAACCAGTAATGTACGTGATCTCCTTTTGTTGGTTTTTGGAATTATATAAGACTAATGAGCACACTGTGAGTTGAGTCTTTTCAACACCGTGAGTGTTTTTTTAACAGGTTGGTTATGGCGAATGTTTCAGAGTGATCAACAATCCAAACATCACAGTGCATTACAACACGGAAACGGTGGACATATTGAGCAACACCAAGGGACAGATGTCTGGCATTCTACTCAGAAGAGTTGATACCGGAGAAGAAACAGAGCTGGAGGCAAAAGGGTTGTTTTATGGAATAGGGCATTCGCCAAATAGTCAGCTATTGGAAGGCCAAGTCGAGCTCGACAGCTCAGGGTACGTGCTGGTTCGCGAAGGGACATCGAATACATCAGTTGAAGGTGTATTTGCTGCAGGAGATGTGCAGGTTGTGCTTCGGAACTCTTAGCCATCTTTGGGTGTTGATATTAACTCTTTGAAGTCATAATGGTTTCTATAATGTTGTGTGATACTATCCCGTTTGTCACTTTAGGACCATGAATGGAGACAAGCTGTAACTGCTGCTGGATCAGGATGCATGGCTGCTTTGTCAGCCGAGAGATACCTCACAAGTAACAATCTTCTTGTTGAATTTCACCAGGTAAGAATTAATAGGTTCTCCTAAATATCTGCAATCTTATGCTCGCTCTTGTGAAGGCTTACGCTCTTTGGTCCTCATGTTCTGCTACATGATAGCCTCAAACTGAAGAGACCAAGAAAGAATTCACACAGCGGGATGTCCAAGAAAAGTTTGATATCACTCTTACAAAGCATCGGGGACAGGTAACTATCTCCTTATTCTTTTCTGTTAATCTATAAACGTTTAATTTAATAATCTATAAGGATTTTCTCTACCTCACATCTTTCGACTTGTGTTTTTTCCCCTACTCTCAGTATGCACTTAGAAAATTGTACCATGAGTCTCCAAGAGTTATATGTGTATTATACACTTCACCAACTTGTGGCCCATGTAGGACTCTGAAGCCTATCTTGAACAAGGTGATCCTTTGTGACTAAACATTGGAAGAGAGATCTTACTCGCTTACCGGACTGTTCTTCTAACCGTCTCTCCATTTTTTCATCTTAATGTTGTTTCAGGTGGTCGACGAGTATCACAACGATGTGCACTTTGTTGAAATAGACATCGAGGAAGATCAAGAAATTGCTGAAGCAGCCGGAATCATGGGAACGCCATGTGTGCAGTTCTTCAAGAACAAGGAAATGCTCAGGTTGGGCTGTGTTCTATCTTTCATTCATATGATTGTAATTGATTATGGTGATCAGTTTTGGCTAAAAGAGTACGAGTCTGTGCAGGACTGTATCGGGTGTGAAGATGAAGAAAGAGTACCGAGAATTCATCGAGGCCAATAAATGAGGACAGCAGATAGACTTTATTGTTTCTGGCACATGCCAAATCCTATCATATGATTCAGTTTTGTTCATTCAAACATACTTTGGAGTTACTGAAGCAACGCCATTGAATCTCAAAATTTAAACAAATAAAATCATCATCCATCTTAAGCTGCATGCATAATGTGTTACAGTTTGATTCTGATTTTACAAGGAAGGTTCATCAGTTTCAGGGACATCGTCAAGGATGAAAGGACCAAGTCTACCTGTCCTAAACAAAGTAAGAAACTTCTTGGAAACCATTAACCTTGCTTCTGATGATGCTCTGGTAGAAACCTTCAATGCCTTCTGTAACGCTTCAAACTGCTGTTCTATCAAACATTCCAAGTCATTCTCATCCTCAATGTCCCCATCGAATTCTGATAGAGTTGTGTACAGTGATCGTTGCACTTCTGAGATCACACCCTGTAGATGGTAGATGAGATGGAGCCTCAATCGATTAGGAAAATTTGAGGAGGAAAGGAGAGCTATAGAGATAATAAGGTTAAATATTATGCTAACCCCAACATAGTGCACAGCAGATGAATCTGGTTGTTTTGATCTCTGGTGTCGAAGATCCTTTAAGTTGTAGCTTGGTTTATCGATGGAGTCTGGATGAGAAGACCCTTCGTTGTTTCTTCCCTCGAATAAGTACTTCCAATGTAAAGGAGTCCCTCTAGTGTTTAAAATAGCCAGAAAGTACTGCGCAAGCCGTTCTTCACCCACTACTGAATCTTTCACGGACCCTTACAATGTTTTAAATAGGTAAGGTCTTAGGAAGATCACATGTTGTACGAAAATACTCTCCTAGAGTAGCTAAACACTAAGAACTGAGATTCGAAAGACCTAAACTCTTATCAAGTTTTGATGAACTAGATCTACATGCATACAACATCTAGCACCAAGAAGAAAGAAGTTAAAAGGAGATATAAAAGAATAGATAAGAACCTGAAAGTGCAAGCTTCAGGCCGGTTTCGATATCAGGGATACTTGGGACCAACACACCAGGGGAGTCTAGAACATATATGCTAGGTCGATGAGCAATCTGTTACAACAGAATTCACCCTGTCTTGTTTCAAAAACAAAACAAAACAAAACAAAAAAAAGTTCCACAAACAAATAGAGAGAGAACAAAAATAAGGTTTGACCTTGAAACCAGCAATATCTTGTGTTACACCAGGCAATGGACCAACAGTAGCTCTCTTTAATCTATCCTTCACTACACACATGATTCATATATCTAAGTAAGGCATTCACCAATTAACATTACACAATGAACATGATTTAGATATCAGTGAAATGAACAGATAATGGACATAATACTGCTGATAAGCCGAGGAGACACTAATTTTTATCTTACCAGGAAATCGAGTAGCAGCGATTTGATGGACAGAGTTAATGAGTGCAGATTTGCCAACATTGGGGACACCAACCACCATTACAAGTAACGTAGGCTCCCTAGCGATCACTTCCTTAAGCTTAAACTCAACGAGATCAAGAAGCTATAAGACAAAATTATTACAAACATAAAGGTCAAATTTTTTTTATGCGCAACAATACTAGCAATCAATCACTTCCTTTTAAGCTTAAAGCTATTATATGACACTACGCTAACATAAAGGTCACATTTTTGGACGCAACAATACTACTAAAAAATCCTTTTCAAACACTATGTGTGATGAAACTATTTTACTGATCAACATGCAAGTAAAGATGATCGATCATCTCTAACCTTCTTGACAGAGCTTCTGCTATGTGCATTAATGGCAACACAATCTTGCTTCTCGGATTCGAAATGACGAGTCCATTTCTACACACACAACCATCAAAATTTTCAGATACTAACAAAAAGAAGAAGAGAACAGTCTAAAGCACAAAAACCTCACATTGAGAACATTAGGGTTTGCTAAATCTTTCTTGTTGAGAGCTATGATACGCCTCTTCGCTGACAACTGTGGCTGCAAGTCTTCGTTCGCCGATGACAATGGAATCTACAATTAAGAGAGAGAGAGAGAAAAAAAAGTCAGCTTAATCCAATCCATGAATCGAATGAAAGAGACAGTGTTGAGTGTACGGACACGGGCATCGCGAACTTCGATGACGAGATCGGAGAGCTTGAGGCGGCTGCGGATGGCGCGAGTTGCGGCGGCCATGTGACCGGGAAACCAATTGATTGCTCCGGCTTCTTTAGCGAAGCTCATGTCTCCGATCAGCCCCTTTTTCACCACCTTCTTCAGTCCCATCACCATTTTCTCCGGCGACGACAGGTTCAGTGACGAGAGGGGGTTTTCTGAGGTTTTTCACCTACGAAAGCAACTGTGATGCTTTTATTTGTTTGGGCCGTGATATATCTTCGGTATTTCATATGGGCCTATCATGGGCTTTATTCGTTCATGAGCTAATTCTTTTCAGCTTATCTACTGAGTTATGTGTTTTTTTCTTTAGTACAATTAAGTTAAAGTATATGAGTTCACTCTTATTCTTCGTGAGTATTTTTTTCAAAAAACAAAATTAAGTAAAGTGTCTATTTGTTATATATACAGTCAAGTATACAAACTAAAATAATGTGTTTTCACCATTAAACTCATATTTTTTAATTATATTTATAAAGTATATACTTGAAAGCTAACTGGCTTCACTTGCAATTTAAGTGCACATTTAAGAATTAACTGAGCTGATGAGTGATGACCTCAAAACAGTATTATAATCAATGAGAACTAAGTCATTTGACACCCTACACACACATGACTATACCTACAAACTATGGTAGCTAAAAAATATATTACATAGTTCAGATACTGTTATTTTGGCAAAATTGACATTGGTGTAGTGGTTAGAATTATCTCTTTAAGTCAAAGAAGTTCACTTGTCGAACCTTAACCCCTTAATTTTTTTTATATACAATTTATTTTATATGGTTTAAATCTTTTTGGGTTTTAGGCGTCCAACAAGTCTAGGCTAGGGCTAGTTATACATATATATGAATAATGTGATATTATTATTTAATATGTGTAATTTAGTAATGATCAAATATCTGTACTACGTACAGCTTTGAAGATATCCATGTTGTTCAGCTTAGCAGTTAATATACATGTTTAATTGTAACTAACATAATTGTCATCATATTGCATCTTGGTTGGATGAGTACTTTCAAGAACACGCTGATTATTTGTATATCATAGTTGATGGAACGAAGATCAAATTTCTCTTACATCAATAATTATAGTTACGGCATTACGATTTGTTAAGTAGGTACCGTATTATTAAGGTGAAAGAAGCACTGCTTTTGTCGGTCCAAGATCCAACAAGATTTTTATTCTCGAGCTGTATACATATCTCATGCATAAAAATATCTCATGAAAAAATATCTCATGCATAGAAATATCTTTTACGTATATTTCCGTTTGACTCAGAACCTAATTAAGGATAATGTTTTTTTCTTATAATACTATAAGAAACTGTACACAAATACGTGGACGTGTATATTTATACGTGTATACAATATTATGTAACACCAATTATAGAGAGGATGTTGATCAATTATGTAAAGAAAAAGTATCGTTTTGTTCGGTAGCGTTTATGATTTCGAGATCTGCGTGTTTGGTTTATTCTAACCTATAATGGTATATAATAGTAAGCCCGACTACTTGACATATAAAATACAATGATATTTTTTGCTAAATTTTGGAAAATATATCAAAATACAATGAATTAATAGATGTTTGTTTTCATTTTTTGTTTTGCTAAATATGTAACTATCACTATAGGAATGGAAGTTGAATTTTTTTAAAAAAAATTAACTTAATATAATCAAAATTTTGCCAAGAAAAATAATATAGAACAAGGAAATAAATGAGATGGGAAGAAGTTTAATTAATTTGGCCAAAGAATCCTAACTCCTTAAGTTGCCAAAATATGAACCGTATCAGAAAGTGTATACAATATCAAAAATATTATTAGATAATATAGAATACGGAGTGATGATTGATCTATGTGACCAAAGGCATGTTACCACTAATTAAGATTTATTCAACGATCAGCTATCCATGTATCTGGTTGGACTTGACTCTTGAGGCACCGTATGAGACTATCTTTATTTTATCATTTTAAAATGGAAGTTAGATCAGTTTAAGAATAATTACATTCATTAAACCCAAACGAGTTTTAGGCTTAAAGATTATTAACTTTTTAGTCGAATATCATGATTTACCCTCCTTGTTTGAGCTACGCGAGTCTAAATTGATTTCACTTTTTATGCAGGATCCATTTATAACCATTAGATATATATATGTTACAGTACTCTTTTATACTTAATATAAAAAAAAACAGAAAGGCTTACATCAGTTTATTTTGATTATTAACACTGGTTGATCATGAACAATGTATACATATGCCGTGGCAGGAGAACTCAGACTTGCCAACCAAAATAGGGCATTGCTCCACAAATTTTATATAATAATGCATACCTTTCATGTCAAATATAGACCGCATAGCAGTATATTCATCCTACACGATATAAGATAGAAATGAAAAGGTATCTATATGAATAGTTTTCATAAAAATTAATTACTCCCTCTGTTTTTTTAAGATGTATGTACTAGGAATTTTTTTTGTTTCAAAAAGATGTATTTTTCATATTTTCAATGTAATTTTTGTCAACTAATTATGAATAATTGTCAATCTCAAAAACATTAATTGCATTTCTTGAAATTTTATTGGTTTAGAAATATAGGAAATATAAAATAACAAAAAACTATGCACTAATAAGTAAATTTTAATATGTTTTATTAAAAAGTGTGAAAATCTCAAAACATGTATTATTTAAAAACAGAAGGAGTACTAATTAGGCTAAACCGGTAGCAACTTTCTTTCCGTGATATATTATTTTGTATATAAATGTTTAAATTTTTTGTTCCAGGAATTAAATTACGATCGAAGCGCATAATCATCTCTAGAAAGTCAGAACGACTTGCTTGATGGTGGCAAGAACGCACAAGGTAGATCATGCGCAATCGTTAGAAAGTCAGAACGACTTGCTTGATGATGGCAAGATGCCAAGATCTTTCGAATCAGTCAGTTGCGATGAGTCTTTATTATATTAATTTATATGCATACATATATGGAAATTGAAGAGGATGGTTTGAAATTGAACTGCATACTATTATTCAAGAAAGTTAGCAAATGCATTTTTTTGTAAGGACACTGAAGTTGTTTAGTTAACACATGCATATCTAGATGATGTTGAAGTTTTTGTAAGGAATCATGGCCAAAAAAAATTGTAAGGAAAAGCATCACTGTATCATCTACTTTTCTGTCTCTATATGATCTGTTTCATCTAATCCTAGCTACGACGCGTATGTGTTGGACCATATGTACTTGTAAATCTGTTAATAACTTAAATGTACTTTATTTTCATTTAGTATATTATATGTTAGGGTACGCATGCAGAGTTCTATATAACATTATAATGTGGTCCTGAATTAAATGAATGGATTCCTCCTAAAAGGTGATTTTGGGTTTGAGGCTGTTGTTGAGTTCTTTTCCACACTCAAGCCAAACTCACCAAACTTTTTTTCCATAATCCACCCCTCTATTTTCCATTCCTTATATTTGTCCCCATATTTGAAAAACTGATCTCAAGCCAGGTTCACGTAGTTATGATTTTCACTCCATATTCATATTTTCACTTAGATCATGCACATATATCCATATTCATATTTGATCTGATATCTTATTTCAATTGTATACATGTGTACATGAACAAAGAGAAAACTTCACTATATATGTATAGTTTTATTTTATTTATACCTACAGTGTAACTCATTAACCTTATGATACCGCGTGAGCTATATATCTTGAATTACAATATGAAATGTGTTTGGTTACAAATTGAGTGTTGCTCATTACAACTTAAAAGCAAGCCCACTTTCTGTATTAAATCATTGTTTAGTTTTAGACTAAGTTGCTCGCAGCGTTACGTTACACGTAAAAGCGAATTCACCTTCTTGCTCAAATAAAAGTATAGTTTATAATAAAGACAACAAGAATCTTAATTTTGGCATGAATCATGTCGGACCATGTGGGGGTCTTCATGCCTTGCATATAAAGCAACAAATACTAATGATCACATCTTTCATTCCTCCAATTTAACAAAAAAAGAAGAAGCAAAATACAGAAAAATTGCTGTAAAACAACAACAAAAACAGTATCACATCTGATAAGCAAGAGACCAATAGAAAAAAAAACTAGCATACCTCCTAGGCTCTCACTATCGTTTACATATATTTCATGACACAGCATTGCAATCATTCACTATATAATAACACGTTATTTAAGACATTTTCAAATATTTTTAAAAGTCAAATAATAATTCTTCATATTCTAAGAAGAAAAATACTGAGTTCAGGACCTCCGTTTTTGTCAGGGTTCATCATGTAAAACGCCTCCGAGTCACGACTCCCCACGACTCGTTCAAACCTACCTCTCATATACAACAACTCTCCGAGCTCCTTTCCACCACCTGACACGTCATCAATACTCTTGGCCGTCGGAATAACTCCAGCTCCAACCGTAACACTCGACACCGTATTCAGCACGCGCCAGTCCGAGTCATTACACGCTCCCCCACGCGACACCGCGTAGCCGCACTTCCTCCCGTTGCAATACATGGTCCACTTGGGCTCGTGGAAAAGCTTTGTCCCCGAACGGTGACGTTTCTCGCACTCCAACGCGATCCTCACGAGCCCTGACGACATCTCCTTGACGAGAGCTGCCGTTGACATGGCTAGGTCTAAGAGCAACACCGGGTCGGTTCTCGGACCGTACTGGACCGAAAACGTGACGTGGCCTCTTCTGTGTCCGTACAGAGTCCCCGTGACTCTTCTCCCGAGGGAAGAGGATCTACCGGTGACGAGTGAGATCAGCTGGTTAGAAGAAGATGGCGGAGAAGGAAGAGAGATGAAGTTGCAAACGGGTAGGTTAACGAGGTTGATGATGGAACGTAAGATGGAAGAAAGCTTCAAGTTGACTTTCACGACAATTTTAGAGGAAGAAGAAGTCGTGGAGGAGGAGGAGGAGGTGGAGCATCTATGACAAGGTACGAGGAAGAGGTCATGCTCAGGGATGGTTGGTATCAAGGAGGAAGAGGAAGGAGAACGGGAGTGGAAGCTACGCGCCGGAGAGGTCGTCTCTGGATTGATCTTTCTTGTGTTGCAGCTGAAGCTTCTTTGAAGAGCCAGTTCTTGGTATTGCAACATTCTTTATGATATGTCTCGATATTGAACTTAGGAGAGATGTTGATTTGTATAAAGAGAAGAGATGTTTATAAATATTTGAGGACGGAGAAAGGAAGAAAGCGGCCGACTAAAGTGATTATGAGTGTTCGAAGAGGTGTGGCCGTTTTGTATGTGTATTTATACACATTTTACATGATTTTTTTTTTTATAAATGAAGCATATGTGTGTCATTATGTTATTTATTACCCATCATTTGGAAGGCCACCAATAAAATTATATATTTTTTTTTTATATTGGGTTTGAAGTTATCAGAAAACACTATTAATATATTATTTGTTTCTATCAATTCGCATCGATACTCGTATGTGACTGAATTATTTTGTGTGCATAACTTATCTTTTATTGATTTAAGTATACACACTTGAAAGTTAAAATAACGAAGGTGTGCATATACGGGTATATACTTTTCCCTTTACGTATATGATTGATTCAACTACGACTTTGTAGTTTGCTACTTTGCTTTATAATAATAATATTGGTTTCTACAAAATTTACATGCATAGATTTTATTTCACTATCAATCAAAGTCTTACCTCCAACCGTTAATCCTAACCGTTCATTAGGGTGGATCCATGATGAATCGGGCTTACAAGAGTTTTAAATTCGCATTTTATTGTGGAAGTTTGTCTTTAAGTTGACACTATCTTTTGTTTCCTCTGAATTTTAATATATTGACATTCATATCAGATACTGACAAGGGACGACAACGCAACTGGAGTCGTTGAACATTTGCTCGGTTTTAAACGGATCCCTTCTCATATTGTCCCGGTCTTATGCAGTGACGTGACTTCTATATCAAGGAGAACGGGTTTTGCCTAAACAAATATAGTGGAATAACTTTTTGGAAATGCATCATTTGTACATGTATAATATGGTAACTATAACACCACAAAGACAACATGTGTGGATGTCAAAAAAAAGAAGAAGACAACATGTGTCAAAAGCTTGTGCAAAAAAAGTTGCCGTCCATGGAGATTACGGTTGTTTTCCTGATTAAATGTAAACATATATGCTAATGACAAGCTGCCATAATAATTAAAAAGATATATTAATAAGAATTTTGAAAATCCCTTTATTATGTTAAAGCTTCATTAGAACAATGTTTGGATCTCTCGCCTTTAAGGCTTTAAAAGATGCACATATCTATGGGCAAATAACTTTCTACTCATTCAAAAAAAAGGTAAACATATACAGCTAATCAATGAATAACTCGCGAACATAATTAGTTTATCTGTACTAAAATGTGGATGAAAATTAAATTAAGAAGGATAGGAGAGCCTTGGGCACATGTAGAGAAAAAAAAAGAGCAGGATATATTCGCATGTTTATTTGTTTATATAATCATATTATATGTATACAAGTGTAAGGCTTTTTTTTTTGTCAATAAAGAACTTTCATTAAACCCAAATATGTTTTTTAGTCCAAACGTAGACCCATTACAGAAGAGAAAGACGAGAGAGTGCGCTTTGCCAAAGCGTCTGCCTCAGAATTTTGAGATCGGGGAATGAAAGCAAAAGAGATAGATAGGAACAGAGATGAGAGATGGTTGATGCACGTAACCTTGCGTTCATTATAAAAATCAATTAACAAAATTATCAACATAACCATCCTAAGCTAAAAGTAAAATAGTTGAATCCTGTTATATAAAAAACAGAGCATTGTAAAGGGGGATTAATATGATCTTTGGGCGGTTCCAAACACAAGATATTGTTCTTTGTTCTCGTGATGTAATATTTTGGTGACCTAATTATACAACCCGCTAATCATCGGACACATGTTTCTTTCCATTGTTTGACTGATTTTGACACCATTTTTAATTATACTTCAATTGTAAGCACTTAAACCTATTTCATTCACGACAGAATTATAAATGTTCATGTCAACATTAAATATAATGTTATCATTTCTCTTTTCTAAAATCAATGTGGTGATAACATACAGTAAATCACTTCTCAAATAATATTTATGAGATATCTAGGAGATTCACATTTTGGAGTTTTTTCAACCTTACTTTATACCTACATTTATCATCTTTTATAAGTTTTTACTTTTTAGTATGAAAAGAAAAGAAATCTTTTATATAGGGGTCTACATTCTCTGACTATATCCCTCGCTGACCCAAAGAAGCCTTTGATCTCTACAATCATTCAGAGCCGGCCCTAGTTATAAGGCCTAACCTACAAAATTTCGTGGCCCATGTATCAGCTTTGTTTTTTCTTTCCTTGACAAATTTGACTAAAAGTAGCAGGAGAATCATAGCACAACAAGGTATTAGGTTGCTAATTAATACTAGATTTTTGAACCGCGCTACGCGCGGTTTGTATTTTGGTAATTATATTTTATATTAATTAAACATTAAGTTTTTTTACTTTTTTATTTTCTCTTTACCCAACAAAATTTACTCTGTTTGACAATAATCATGTTTTAAAGAAAAAAAAATAAGTTTAAAATTTATTATATTTTTTATTAGGTAACAATGATAATTTGTAAACTTTGAAAAGACATAATTTAACTTACTATTGACTGAATAAAAAATGATTTATTTATAATTGAGGCTATGTAAATGGAATAAATGTTGAATGCATGATCTAAAACCTTTTTTGAACATTTTGACATAAAACCTTTGGCATCAACATCTTTGTTATGTGAGAATTGTATGTTCATATTTATGATTAAATATTTTATTTTCTTTAACATGAATTTATAAAAAAAAATTATTGTAATGTATCCGTTATTTTTTATCATATATTTTTTATTGTCTTATTATTTTATAGATTTTTGAATTATGTGTGTGTATTTAACATGTTCATCAGATAAAATTTAAGTTATGTTCATCAGATAAAATTTTGTTGTTATTTAAATAATAATATATTAAAATAAATTAACTTTAGTATTGATTTTTAATTTATATTTAACTTATTGAGTTTGGGTATAGTTAGTAATGGTCATCTATCCATTTTTTTGGTAAGAAGAATAACTTTGAGACATCATAATAACAATAAGATATGAAATACATGATATTAAATGTACTAAAAATGTGTAATTATGTTACCATGTTTTTAGTTCATCTTTCGTATCTATTTTTTATAAAAACTAATTTGTAAATTAAAATTAAAGAAATTATTTTGATTAGGATTTACAGGAAGCTACTCTTCTAAAATGAGTATCCTATAGCTAATATCATTCAATGAAAATATTAGTTTAGTTACTACTCCGTCCGTTTTACTTTTAAGTGTCATTTTAAAATTGTATACATAGGGAAAAAAATAATTTTGTATATTTTTTCAAAAAACATCTTAGAATAATAATTTACAGAGTCAGTTGGAGTCTGTAAAAGTCGATGACAGAAAAAACATCTTAGAATAATAATTAGTGATAACAAAAATATAATTAATACTTTTGATCCACATGTTCTAAAAGAAAAGTAATTAATAACAACTATTTTAAAATGATATTGATTATTATTTACATGGTGTGAAACCATGATTATATAATTTTTTACAAAGTTACCTACGATTTATATTTCTTATTCTCTTCCAGGATGATAAAACCCAGCCAATAATGATATTGGTTAACTTTTATAACATGACTTTTCACATTAGATTTATTTTCTATTAATAATTTACTATATTTATTAATAGATACAAATATTTTTAAAATCTTAGATATTCTTGTATTTTAAAAAAAAAATTATGTATATCAAATGTTATAAGTATTATTTCTGTAAGTGTCGATTTTAAAACAATTAGTCATCAAATTTGTCCCTCTTAAATATAAAATTTTAATACTAATATATTTGTAGGTTCGGAATGAACTTCTGAAAAAAAAATTTGGGTTACTTGAACACACATTTTTGGGCGAGAGCTTTGTTAGTCAATTTGACAATGTTATTTGTTTGTTAGCTTACTAACACGTTCTAACACGTTCGAAGGATTTTGTGAGCGACGTGGAGTAATTGAAAAGTTTTTAATTACATGTTAAATTTTGTGCTTGATTGTAGTATATCTAAAAGTATTATGTTCGTGATTAAGAGTACGTCTCTAACAATATTTTTATTCAAAACTTTCCTTAAATAAATGGTAAAATCACATTGTTTTCCTAATCTAACATGTTTTAGCTTCTCGAGTTTTTTTTTTGTTTGGTCTTAATATTAAAAAGGTATTAACATATTTTACAAAATAACTTTTTATGGTCATGGTGATAGCTGAGATCAAAGGAAAGTATTGGTCTTTGACTGACACCTTGAGATCGTGTTTATACATGATAAGAACAACTGGATGCTTGTCTGATAAAGCTTGGGGACACTTTGATTCTCATTCCTTCATTTCCCTCCACTTCACCTTCCCAGCATAAATCTTCATAGCCACGTGAGAGACTCTGAACTTGAAAGTATTGCACTCTCCCATAATGAAAGGTTTATCAAAACATCCCCTCTTTCTCATAGCCAGTGTACTCGCTCTTCTCAAACGCCACACATTGTTTCAACACCAGTGAACATCTGTCAGCGATCTCTTCGAGCGTCCAATGATAAAAAGGTGATTTTTCCTTGTGAGAGACATGAATTCTTCCATCACCTCTTACTAAATGGGTTGCACCATTAAGAAATCTAAACACCAGGTCAATATGCTTCCTACAACAAACACACAAAGAACATGTAATAAAATAATAGGCCCTAAACTTGCAGTAGCAGGCAGTGTTTAAAATCATATGCAAGACCACACAACAGTACAGCACCAGTCTCTGTAAGACCTGAATCAGTCTCTTTGTCTTGGAAGCCGGCGTGGGAGAAGTTGAAAGATGACTCGGTCGAATCTTCTGCAGTTAGGGATGAGGATGTAATGTAAAGCAATTTGGCTGCATCAACTCCATGTAAGAGGGGAATCTCCACGTCTCTTAAAAGTTCCACGATTGAAAAGAAAATATAAGAATGATTTGGATGAAGCGGTGTGATTTGCGGAGTTCGTCATCTTTATTTATAGGATATATTATATATATTCCGCCCGTCGCTACTAAAACTGCAACACAAAAAAACATAATTCAAATCAGCCTCAATCAAACAATGAAGAAAATTATACTGAGAATATACACAAACAAAGAAAGCAAAGTAAGAAACAGCATTGTAAAATACAACAAATCTCTAAAAACAGCTACATAAACCGTAACAACAAATCAACTAAATCAACAATTCAGAAAGAAACGGAGAGATCGTGACAAAGAAAAAGAATGAAACAGAGGGAGAGAGAGATTAATCTAGGCATATGTCAATCACATAAAATAAAATGTCAAACTTAACTTACATTAGCTTTAGTGGCATCTGAAGTAAAGTTTGTGGTGAGGAGGCCATTCAGTTTGGGTATAATATCAACTCCGCCACGGGATTGTCTTTGAGAAGACCGTTGCTAATACTTCTTCCTGAAAAAGCCAATTAACAAAAGCTTTGATACAAAAAGACATAATGAAGATGTGAGGATATGGTTCATAGATAAGCTTTATACCTTCATTGCTTCAGATCTTGAAGTTGCGTCAACAGCAAGAACAGCTATTCGAGCTCTCGCACAGTCTGTCTACCAGTTCATATGGCAGCGATTCTCCTCTATGCTGCTGTGTGAACCTGAAGAAAGCTAAGAAGAGTAACCCCAAAATCCAATCTTCAAGTTTGATGCTTTAAACAAAAGCGAAAATATGTTTCCATATACCTTATGACTGAGACGTCGCTGCAAGGGTTAACGCTCCCTCACTGAAAAGTGTAATTAGAAGAAACTTAATGCCATAGAATGCTACGTAATCAGATTAATAGAGATAAGAGAAGGAAGATACTCCATTGAACGCTTACTCCAAACAATCCTTAGGCCTAAAGACGCTTAATGATCCTTCCACGACGCATCCACCGACAACTTTTCCGATGTATCCAGTGAGATGGTTATTGTCCTGGCGAAGATGTTGATGGCAGAGTAAGACTCGAGCAGTGAATCCACAGACAATGGACAGGGAAGACAAAAGGACCTACTTCTTCGCCGGAGAGAGAAGAGATGATTGCGGCGTAAGCTTTGTAGGAAAAATCATAAAGAAGAAATTGATGGATCGAGATGTAGTGGAGTATTGCTTGTGGAGAAGTGGATCGATAGAACTGAATCGCTGTGGTATCAAACGGTGAAAACGAAGAGGCAGAGGTGTAGATCCTCGAGCGTAAGGGAAAATCGATTGACAAAGCCCAAGCGTAAAGCAGACGAAGCCCAGACACAAATCAATAGACTTAAGTCCATCTGACGTGTTTTAATGAAATGTTCTGATTGGCCAATTTTTTATGTCGACGTGGACACTCTATCTATGAAGCTTATTTACCTTTTAATATAGTATTGATTTATCCTAATTGCATACTACATGACATGGTTTGAACCCATTAATTATTAGTGTGGAATTCACCACTGTTTTAATTGGTCTTGAATACGCAGTCAAACAGTTGCATCCTTTAAACAATGTATGGTGAAACATTATCTCCTTATTCCATTTCCCAGCAATCATGATACTCTACGATCACAAACACAAACTTTTTTGTTGTTGAAATGTTCTGAAGTTATAAAGAAAGGGATAATCATATCCTATAGCTAAAGCTCAGGGTATAGCTAGCGTTCTCGTGTATCTACCTGTGGAGAGAAGAACACTGTAGGAACATCTAAAGATTTGGCTACAGGGGAGGTTGACATCCACATGAACTACTTAAAACGGATAGTGAAAAACTAACAGAATTGTTTACAACAACAAAAAAAGTAACAGAAACAGGTCTGACTTTATATCCTCATATAGTCTATTACAATGCAATGACCTTAGCTTCCAATGGATGAGACTCTGAGTTATAGACTGTCAGCCTTATTGAGTTTGATACCTCTAATCACTAGACTAAATAATGCATACTGAAAATTTGAAACAACATTTAGCTCAAAGCTAAACCCATTAGTCTCATTAAGCAGAACAATAAAGTCTGCACCCATCTCTCTGTTATAGTATCATATTAACAGATCTGAATCCACCAAAACACATACATGAAACCTAAAATAGAGTTAAACTTTGAGCCACACAACAAGAAACGTCTCCCTCGCTAACCATAAGTAAAAAAGAAAATTCCACCTATCTACGCTAGTAACTTATTCTCAAAAAAAAAAAAAAATTATCCGTATCAATTTAAATGATTTTTAAGAATTTTTATTTTGTTTTAAAATAAGTGATGTTTTCACTAATGTAGGTAGAACTTAATATCACTTGAAATTTATGACCAATTACAAAATACTATTTTTAAAATATTGGTTAATCTTTGTGAAAAAAATCTTTAAAACCATTTAAAATGATACCCAATGAAAGTATTAAACAAACACACAAAAATAAAACTATAAAACACGAGACATTTTGTCTATTCATGTGGGGGACTTCATGCCTTGCATTAAGAGAAACAAATACTAATGATCACAACCTTCAAATTTTTTTGCTTAAACACATCCTTTATTTCTTCAATTTAACAAAAAAAAATCAAAATACAAAAAATTGCTGTGAATACAACAACAATAAAAATACCAAATAATAACAAGTTAATTAATACATTTTCAAATATTTTTAAAAGTGAAATAACTCTCTCTTAAGAAAAACATTTACTTTCACAATCTAAGAAGAAAAATACTGAGTTCAGGACCTTCGTTTTCGTCAGGGTTCATCAGGTAAAATGCCTCCGAATCACGGCTCCCCACGGCTCGTTCAAATGTACCTCTCATATACAACAACTCTCCAAGCTCCGTTCCACCACCTGACACGTCATTCTCCGTCGGAATAACTCCAGCTCCAACCGTTACACTCGACACCGTATTCAGCACGCGCCAATCCATCTCGGTACGCGCTCCTCCACGCGACACCGCGGAACCGTACTTCCTGCCGTTGCAATACATGGTCCACTTGGGCTCGTGGAAAAGATTAGTCCCCGAACGGTGACGTTTCTCGCACTCCAACGCGATCCTGACGAGCCCTGACGACATCTCTTTGCCTAGAGTTTCCGTTGACATGGCTAGGTCTAAGAGAAACACTGGTTCGGTTCTCGGACCTTCCTGGACTGAAAACGTGACGTGGCCTCTTCTGTGTCCGTACAAAGTCCCGGTGACCCTTCTCCCGAGTGAAGAGGATCTACCGGTGATCATCTGGTTAGAAACACCGGAGGAGGAGGAAGAAGATGGCGGTAGGCTAACGAGGTTGATAATAGCACGTGAGAAGAATGAAAGCTTCGCGTTGACTTTCACTATGTGTTTAGAGGAGGAGATGATGCTCTGGAAAGGTACGAGGAAGAGTTCATGCTCAGGGATGGGTGGGATCAAGGAGGAGGAACGAGAACGGGAGTGAAACCTACGCGCCGGAGAGGTCTCTGCACTGGTCTTTCTTGTGTTGCAGCTGAAGCTTCTTTGAAGAGCGAGTTCTTTGTGCTGCAACATTCTTTTGTGATACGTCTCTCGAACCACTGAGAAATTTGGAGAACCGTTGATTTTTATAAAGAGAAAAGAGGTGTATGAGGAGGGAGAAAGGAAGAAAGCAGCCGACCAAAGTGATTATGTATGAGTGTTCGCCGTTCTGAATGTATGTATTTATACACCTTTTACATGTACATATGTATGTGATTATGTTATTTTGCCACCAATAAAATTATATATTTGTAGTTTTTTATTGGGGATTGAAGTTGTCAGAAAACATAGAGCTAGTTGGATGTTTACCAAAAATATAATAATATGGGAAGTTGGGAATATACACCACAAAGACAACATATGTTAAAAGTTTGTGCAAAAATGTTACTGTCCATGCAGATAAATTATGGATGTTTTTCCTGTTTAAATGCATACATACACTAAAATGTCGATGAAAATTAAAGAAGGTTAGTAGAGGGAGGCCGTGTACACGTAGAGACTTAATTAATCAACTAACTGCCGGGTTATAAGCTAATGCTATATATATCGATATCACAGGTGGGATTTTGAACACTCATAAAAGAAAACAAAAAGAAGAACATGGTAAAATCATCTTAGTGAGCCACAATGATTCTTAGGAAACGATAAAAAGAACATGATTTTTTTTTGATCAAACGATAAAAGAA
The DNA here is from genome assembly GCF_000801105.2 of Raphanus sativus. Lineage (NCBI taxonomy): Eukaryota > Viridiplantae > Streptophyta > Magnoliopsida > Brassicales > Brassicaceae > Raphanus > Raphanus sativus. The sequence goes on along the minus strand of NC_079516.1, from coordinate 51,297,141 downwards.
CATGATAAAATGATATACATGCATGTTTCTTTGTTTATATTATTTGTGCACAAGTGCGAGGCCACAATAATGTATCCATAAATAGGCATGGAACCTTGCTTTCATTATAAAATCAAATAATTTAATAAAATTATCACCATAACCATCCTAAGCTAAAAGTAATGTAGTTATCCGATTATATAAAAGGGAGAATCGTAATGGGGACTAATGTAATCTTTGGCCGGTTCCAAACATAAAAATATGGTTCTTTTTTCTCATGAATCATGCTGGAATATATTGGTGATGTAGTTACACTATATATTAAAGCCCTTATTTAAGTCTTCCTAGCCTATCCACTTCATTAAAAATAATCAACCAATTACATTTTAGTAAAACAAATTTAAATACTCCATTATTTTTCTTGCCACCATAAATCTATTTCACTAATTTTACAACCCAATTTGATTATTTTGTCAACAATTAAATTCGTACGCAGCCCAAACTCTTTTTTCAACTTTCTAAGCCTATAAAGTAGTACTTTTTTAACGTCTGGATCGATTATTATCGATTTAATTATGCTATTACAATGATGAGAATATTACAAAGACGATTTTACAGCCGACAATTCTACCATCCTATGAGAATACACGTCTGACTGCACCACTTTGAGTCGTCCTATGAGATCCATATTTGATGGTACGCTCTGCACCAAGCTGAAGATCTCCTGTAATCTGTTTTTCTATAATCTGCATAATTGGTATTTTCTGGGGTTTGAACCCCAGACCTCCAGGTGTAGAAACAATTGAACCCTTAGTCAAACCACTGGACTAAGGGAACTTCCACACCTATAAAGTAGTCCAAGAAAATAAATTTTACAGTCCTCTAAACTTTGTGTGTATTTTCAAGTGCTGAAGGGTAAGTGACAATCACTTCTAGCCACCATCTCAGAATGTATTGGCAACTGGTCTCAGCTTAAAAATATGTAAGGTTATCATTCATCAATAAATTTTTAATTTCTCTTATAGTTTGTATCTCTGTACCATCTAAACTGTTTCGGTTAACCAGATAATGAACAGTTCCCATTGATTAGCATCATCTCAAATATATCCAGCAACGGCGTCAAGACCCTGTATTTTTTGGTGAGTCAATTGCAAATCCATTTTTTAAAGCCTATGTATCAATGACTCTCACCGTTTGTAACGACTTGGTGTCGCTGTGTGCAGGCACAATAGAACACAAACTGTGTGTGATCTGGCATGGAGAGTAGTACTTGAAATTCTCGACCTTCCATCTGATATTCAAGAAAGCCCACCACACTCGAGAAGGAGTACTCGTATAGGGTTCTTGTGTATCTTACCTGTGGAGAAGAACACTGTAGGAACAGATGACGATTTGGCCTCAGGGTCGATGTTTCTGATGGTTTAGTGCAATGTACTTAGCTTCCAATGGCTGAGACTCTTCCGTTATAAGCTGCCTTATTGAGCTTGACTGGTACCTCTAATCTCTAGATCAAATAATACTGAAAAAGTTGAAACAACATTTAGCTCAAGCAAGAAACCCATTAGTTCCATTAAGCAGGTCGTTGGCACTCATCTCTCATATTAGTATCAGAGCTGACTCTGTTTTGATTATTAAATGGTGAACAATTTATTTTTTTTTTGTCACAGAAATTTCATTAGAAACTAAGAAATAGAGAATGGGTCCAAAGATGACCCAACTCTTGAATCCATTACAAAGATAAGAAGACTTGAAGAGCCATTTTTACTAAAATAGAGAAGAGCGAGGAATAGATTGATGCAAAACCAGAGGAGATCGAACGGATGTCTTTCACAAGTCCGATGATTTCTTTAGACTGGAGATTGCCGAAAATAGCTCCGAGGAGCGTTGAATTGTCGGAGAAAACCTTGAGTTTTGGGAACTCGAAGGTTAGCACCATGCAATAGGCTGATCGCATCGCGAATGCCTCTGCGATTAAGGGAGATCCGATGTAACTTTTATCCAAGGATCCATGGATCGGAGCTTCTAGGCCGTGGCCTGAAAATATCCATCCAAAGCCTGCTAGCTTCCCGAAGGCTGCATCCATCTTACATGTGATCAATTTTCTGTCTTGTTGAATCCTTTGTGCGTGTCTGATGCGAGTCTGAGTTGATGAGGGTGTGCTTCTTGTTTTCTTGACTGTAGAGAAAAGCCTTATATGCCTAGATTTGAATCTAATATTCATGAGCAATGAAGAAGAAACTGTGTAGACTCTCCTGGCCTGTGATAGCTGATAAAACAGTGAAGCAAAATCAAGCACAACATCACGGCTTGGGGCTAGGTGAACCCTGTATACTGAAGTAAGACAGCGGCATGTGAACTGGCGGGATGCCTCAGTGAAAAAGCTGTCGTCTGAAGAACATGGAAGGGAGGTTGAGTCACGCTTTTTATTATTGCATTGAAGAAGGGAAAAAACCAGCCAGCCGGAGAAACAAAACCACAATCTGAAGTAGCACATTGGTGAGGATTGACCATTCCCTAGACAAGTCACCACCAATATTTTGACAAACAAAAGCCAGTCCTCAAGGCTTTGGTGTGCTGTGTATTGGATAGAAAACAGTTTCGAGATGATTCTTTCATCCAACCAGATAATAAACATGACTTCCACAACTACATTTGAGATCATGCTGAGCCGGTGGTGGTTAGTTTCCCTATGGAGACAAAAGGTTGGAGAGAGTGCAGAACTGGCCGTGGAGCTTTTGGTGAGTAGGAGAGGGGAAATTAAGGATGGAGGAACTAAACCGGTGGGTACTCTGAGAAGTTGATTTGTAAGAATAGAGCAAGGCTCAGACCTGTTTGCCACCAGATGAGAGACTAGAGATGTTGAAACCTCTACACCATACGACAGGAGAGAGAGGTTGAGGACGCCTGAGACAGAAGACTCTAGATCTGCAGCTTGAGTAACCATATGAAGAGGGGGGTAGCGGGATTCATCGACGTAGGGAGAAGAACGAAGATGAAGACTGCATCTGGAGGGTCTGGCGGCTCAGGCGACTTCATTGGAGTGAGAGACTCAAACGGTGGTGGAGGAGGCTTACTCGGTGGCGGATCTGGCGGAGGCCTTAAAAACGGCTGAAGAGGAGCATTCACCATTGAAACCGAGAAAGAAGAACGAGCTTGAAGGTGGAGGACGGGATGACGGAGCTGTAGCCGGTGCCGCTTAGCAGGAAGAGAGGTCGTGACTGGCTGAGCTGCGGTGGCTGACCTCCATTTTGAAGAGCTGTGCGGCGCCTCGGGAAGTGCGTCAGAGAGGAAACTCTCTTAGGGCGAACTGATAGGATTTGGTGAACAATTTAATATGTTTGCAAATAAATAGTATTCCCTCCTTTCAGCAGATGTTTTGGAGTTTAACACATATTAAGATAACATTTTTAGTTTTGATTATAAATACATTATTATTTTTAAAATTTATGATTAATTATTTTTCATGTTTTTAGTCAATTAAAATTGAATAATCACAATTTTTTTTTTTGAAATTTACAATTTACTATTATTATCCAATAAAGTGCATAAAATGTAAAAGTGCAGCTTTTAAAAACATATATTTTTTCTTTCTAAACATGGATCAGGGAGTATAAGATAAACCATATAGGCCTTATTGCATTTCATATTTTGACTAATTGCTAGGATGAAGTTGAACTATATGCTGATGATTGAAAATAATAATTAAGTCATACAGCAAATACTCAAAAGAATTTGAATTAAATGTTTTTAAAAAAACTTTACAAAAGAATGTTATACTTTCTTCTTACTCTTATGAAACAAACAGATTAGGAACTTCCTCTCTAACTCTCTTTCTAATAGAGAAATCATAAGAACGAGCTAACGTTTCTCTAAATCTTCTCAAGTCAAGCTTCACGTTCTGTCCTTGTAGATAGATCTTCTTAGTATATTCCCATCCTTTATCATTGAGACTATCCGGATCTCTGATGACAGGATCATCTTTGCCATACTCACCGTATAAAGAGCTTTCTTGCGGCATAATCTTGTAACCAATGTACTTCAACCCTAGCTTCTTTGCTGGCTCTCCATAGTATGTCTCTGCCGCCCAATCAGTCCCTAACGGAACTATCTGAATAAAAACTGTCTTAGGTTTCAAGAAGAGGAAATGAGTCATTGCAGCTCCATGTACACCGATCATAACATCGCTTGAGTTCATCGAGCGATAGATCTTAGGCATCTCTGTTCTTTTGTCCGGTCTTAGAACCTCAACAACGAACCCTGTCTCTTCTGCTAGCTTGACAAGAAGGTCCTCGTTTAGTATCGCTCTTGACCCGTTTCTTGATAATATCACCAGCTTCGGCTTCTTCTTCAAGTCATGTGTTGTTGTTGTTGTCTCTGTTTCCTCCTGAACCAAGCTTTGGATACGATGCGAGTAAGCACGGTCCAAAACGTTTCTGAAGTCGACAATGGTTTTGTTCCCATGACTCATTAGCGTGGAGTTCACTGTTAACTCGTCGTGTATACGCAATCCAACAGTTGCTTCCTTGAAACAATGAGTTCTCGAATCTCCACTGAAATCAACCAGTGGATAATCCGTGAGCTGCGAGACGATATCTCCGTACTTCATCTCCCACCAGTCATGATACTCAACGATCACAAACACAACTTTCTTCTTGTAATGCTGTGAAGTTATAAACAAAGGGATGATCCCGTCGTTGAACTCGTGGTAAACGTTTCCAGTGTATCCTCCCGTGGAGAAAAACACCGCAGGGACGTCGTGGTAGACATCGCAGACACGGTCTGATGATCTGTTTGAAGATTTGGTGATTAGGTTGAGTTCTTGAACCGTGTCCATCACGCTAGTCTCCCATTTTCTTGTGTAAGGTTTGATTTTTTCGGGGTTTGTGGTGTTATTGGTGGAGGTGAAGAGGAAGAGTGATGAAGTAGCAGAGTCTGTTCGAACATCGCCTTTCATTACACAGATGTCTGATCTCAAACCGGTTCTGTCACAACATATGGTTCCTACACAACAACAGAGTTGAAAATCAACAACCGTAAGTTATATATTACTCACTCGCTATATTCGCAAATATTTTCACTTATACTTTTCAGTTCTCACACAAATTAAAAAAATAACTCAAATGCTTTTATATTTTTTTATTAATTATATTAATTCAGCCAATCATATTTAAGATAAATAAATTTATTTATAAATAATGTATTTTTTAGTTCTTATAACTTTATAATAAGTAAATAATTTTACATTAAATTCGTTTTTTCTGGGTCAAAATTACTTTAAATTCTAAAATGATATTTTTGTGCAAAAATAAAATTGAGTGATATTTTTTTGTGAAAGAGAGATATTAACAAATAACAACACATAAGATGGGTTTCTAATATAAGACAAAGAGATCAAACTTCTGTCTGAAAAGGACATTAGAATACTAACCATTGGAGACTTCTGAGCAGACATGGGCAAGGGCTGGCTCATAAGAGCTAAGAGCTTCGTTTTCCCTAATAAAAGAATCTGCATAAGAAGAAGAAAAACAGAGAGATGAGTGATAAGTCAAAGAAACAAAAGATAAGGTTGTGTGAAAGAGAGAGAGAGAGATAATGATCATACCTAGGAGAGAGAGAGCGGAGAAGCCAAATAGATAAGGAGATATGATGAAACAGCAAGAGAGGATAGAAAGGAAGAGAAAAGATAGAAACTTTTGTTTAGCTCGCTTCGAGCTACCAACTTCCTCTACTGAAACTCTAAACCTCTCTTCTTTTCTTCCATGGTGGATTATTAATCTATGATACTGCACCATCTTCTTGTCAACAAAGCAAAACCCAGAACCAAAGTTTTGATTTTTTATGAAGGGTTTGATCAACTTAGGTGACGTTTTCAGGCAATTATATAGAAAATTCAGAGCAAACTTTTCTTGGAGAGGAAGGATAAGAGAGATGGGTTTCTTGAGAATGATTTAAAGAGACTTGTGATACTTACGCTTATATACATACAACTTTATTAACGAGTAAAACTAGTTGAAAGAGATCAATTTGATTTAAAATAACAATTTTTTATTATATGATTCTTTTTTTTTTTTCAATTATATGGTGTTTAGTGGACTTTCCTCTGGTTTTGGGTAAGAACACGGAAACAACAGAGAGATGACGGCTGTCAAGTGTTCGGTCAAAAGTCAAGTAGCTACGCCTATAATTAATTTTATTCCTTTTTTGTTTTTACATCGTACACTCGTTTTTTTATTTTATTTTCTTGCAACCTCTTATTGAAATTATCACTGACCGTGTATAACGGTGAAAAGAGAAAGCTAGTGCCGTTGAACAAAAAAAAAAAGAGAAAGCTAGTGCCTAGTGGGCTGACTTATTCGTTTGGAACTGGGATCGAAATTACGTAAGGAAGGGTTATCAGGAAGAAGATAAACGGCACTGTGTGTAGTTTCTTGGTTCTGAAACGGCGTGAAGTTTAAAGGTTCATGTAGATTCTTGTTGAGCATGTGGCATGTGCATGACGCCGAACATCTGCTTTTGATAATTACATTCGCTTAATATACGCTACTTTACAAAAGGCAATGAGGTTGTATCTCTTTGAAAAAATAAATATTTAAGGCTACAACGGAACAGGCGACATCTCATCTCTTCCAAGTTCCAATGATTTCTGAAAACTCATATGATAGACTGTTAGGTTCTTTTGTTCTATTTTTAGTATTTTTTTACCTGAATGCTGTCGGATGCAGATTGTTATTATGTATAGAGAAGAGAGAGTATCCGATGTTATTAAGATTTATGTACTATGTGGTGTTTCATGTTTGGATTGTAGATTAACGCCTAAAAACTCTAAACCGCCAGCTTCAGTATTAGTCGACATATAGCCTAGATGATCTAGGCCACGCTAAAATATATATATTACTATGTTTGGAACGTTATTGTAAACTTTAGATTAGATTTAATTGTAAATTTGATTGCAATTTTGCAATGGCCTTGGCTGTTGGCACACGGCTGTCTCATTGGTGTTCTAGAGAGATCCGATACTCGAATGTTGGGGCTGGAGACTGGTCACTCTGTGGAAATGGTAGGTGATTTCATGGTTAGGGGCTGGAGACTGGCCACTTACAAGTACCATATATTCACCTGATATTTTTTTTTTTGACTTATATATTCACCTGATATTACAGAAAAGGTTATGCTCTAACCTTGGAATATGTATCATCAAGCGGTTAAAGCTGCTGAGGAAGCCGTGAAAAAATCCAAAGAATTTGATGTAAGGTACTTACTTCATTTAATTCGTAGTTTAGATAGACACAACAGAACCGTTACAGATGTTTTTACTGGCACCTTGTAGGGGTCATATACCAATAGCAGCAGCAGTTATCTACATGATAACCCAGCTTTCTAAAAACATGCTCAACTGCATTGCCGACCCATAGTTTTTGCAGCGGCTCAAAGCACAAAAAAAATGTATCGAAATGAGTTACAAAGAAGTCTACATTTAAGAAAATGATCTAACACTGCTAAAGTAACAACACCTTAGTTACACGTCAAAAGCAAATACAACTAAACTAAGTTGTAGAAAGGCTGAATGTAGAAAGAGCTTAATGGTCTAAGAATATATACTTATTAGTTATTTGTAACCAGTTGACCATACATATTATTTCTAACATGTGCCTTTTTTTATGGGCACCTTTAATATATGAATATATTGTTGTTCCTTGAAGCAAATGCTTCATTTGGCTATTCATCTGCCCGAATGTTTCATTTTTTGGTAGAAGAAAATCGGCATAATTAATAGTAAGCAAAAAAAATCAGCATAATGATAACAGAGATACAAACACAAATATATGCCAATTGTTTTTGTTGTTGTTGTTGGTTACTGATGCAGCTCAAATTCATACTATTATATGTAACTTAGATAACTCTCACGTACGGTACATGTTTTCAACCAAACTAGAATCTGAGTCACAATGTTTAGGTGTAAACAAAAAAACAAGATAGAAACCATAGAATTTATCCTTTACGTGATTCATATAGTATAGTATCCTAAATACTATAAAAGACTAGGTGATCACCCGCACCCTGTGCGGGGCGAGCGGACCAAAAGAAATTATAAATTTTAATTATAGATATTGAAAACATAAAAATGACATATTATATTTGGTATAATTAGCATAAGTAATGTTGATATACAGATTAATGTAAGAAAAACCAATTTGGAATTAGAAGTTTATTGAATTTTTCAATCAACAAAAAATTTATTGAAGTATCCGGATAATGATAATTTTATTATGGTTGACAAACGTAATTGTCTTATTATCGAAGTTAAATCGTTATATTTCATTAAAATCATATTAATTTTGAAGTACATAAAAGTTGTAAGAAGAATATAAATAAATTGAAGTAAATTTAGTGGGTTTATTAGAACTCAAAATTGTAAAAGAGACCCTTTATCGAACCTTAATATCCATTATGACTCAAAATACGTATGAGTTTCTTTTGATTTATCTTTTATTTATAAAGAGTTTTTTAACTAAAAATCTTGATGAGACATGAGATCATGGGCTACGGTTCTGATGTTGGATTCGATCTCTTTTCTCATCAGCTGATATATTTAGATATTGCCACAAAGTAATGTTGTAAATCCCTAATTGTTCGTTGATTTCTAGACAGTTATATAAAGTATTATATGTATAGAGCGAAAATTAAGGAAGTCCACATTAAAAATGATGTTTTTCTTAAATTTAATCGGAAATAATTATATGAATTTCCAAATTTAATGTCTGTAACCATTTATGATAATTTAGTAAAAAAATTTATTGCACAAAACTAAGAGATTGGAAGAAACTTAATACGAAATTCTTTTTTGAAATGTATTTTATAATATTTCAAGACTGCTCAAAAAAATTTATATACAACATTTTGATTTTACAATATAAAACAGTTTATATTATCTCAAAATAAATGTCATGTATCTCATAAAATACAAAAAATATTAATAAAAGTAAAAGTCACATACCAAAGTTTTATAATCATAGTTTCCAGTCCCTAAAGAATGTTATGAATCATAAAGAAATTAAATATTATAAAAATATGAATCGTATATATATAGTCAAAACTCTATCAGTTGTGACTAATATATAAAACTATCCTATTAATTTCGTTTAGGATTATAATTTTAGATTTCAAGATAATAATAGAAAGTATTATAAACATATGGCGAAAATTAAGGAATTACACATTAAAAATGGTTTGTTCTTTAAATTTAGTCGAAAAGAATTATATAAATTTACAAATTAAATGTCTATCACCATTTATGATAATTTTGTAATCAACAGTATTATTGCAAAATTTAAGGGAATGCAAAAAAATTAATATGGAATTCCTTTTTGAATGTAAGCTCATAATGTTTTATATACGACTTTGATTTTACAATATAAAGCAGTTTGTATTGTCCAATCCCAAAATAAATATCATGTATCTCATAAACTAAAAAATATTATTCAAAATAAATGTCGTGTACTAAATATTTATCGAAGAACATAATTATGATTCTTGTATATTTTCTAATCTCTTTAAAAATGTCATGTATCATTTATTAATCGTAAAGAAGTTAAATATTATAATAATATGAATTGTATATATAGTCAAAACTCTATCAGTTGTGACTATATATATTAGACTATCCTATTAATTTTGTATATGATTATAATCAGAGATTTTCAGATAATCATAGAAAGTATTATATGTATATAGCATAAATTAAGGAAATCCACATTAAAGATTGATATTTGCCTTAAATTTAATCAAAAAGAATTATATAAATTTCCATTTTCAATATATATGTCATCATTTATAAAGTATTTTTGCAAAAAATTAGGGATTGCAATAAATTTAATATAGAATTCCTTTTTGAATGTATTTTATAATTTTCAAGATTGCTCATAAATTTTTATATACGACATTTTGATATTATAATATAAAACAATTTATATTGTCTATCTCAAAATAAATGTCATGTATCCCATAAAATACAAAAAAATATTCATCAAAATAAATGTCATGTACTAAAGTTTTATAGAAAAAGTATGAATTATTTATATTTTCCAGTCCCTAAAAATATCATTTATAATTTAGAGTCGTAAATAAATATAATATTATAAAAATATAAATCATATATATAGTCAAAACCCTATTAATTGTGACTATATATATCATTTACTATCATATTAGTTTCGTATAACATTATAAAAACCCTACCGGATTTGATATTATCGTCCATATCAATGCACATAACCAATTAATATCAATTAATATGACTAAAACATTATGTTAAGCTACTATTAATTCACAATGGCAAAAAATTTAATAAGTCTAGTAAGAAGAGGATTTTAACACAAAGAGGTTGAGAAGGAATAGTGTTGCCACATAGGAAATGACATTCTTGTTAATAACACATGAACATAAGGCTAGTCTCTAAAAGTGCTTCTATTTTAATATATAAGGGATTAAAATAGAGAATCCAATTATTGCTGCCATAAAAAAACAAAACGTAGACATTATAATAATAAATTATGAAAAGTAGAACTTAAAAAAAAAGTTTCGCAGAAAATCAATCAATAAGAACAACTGATGTGGAAAGTATCTTCAAAACTCTCCGTTTGCAATCCTATAAAGAACATAACAAAGAATATAAACTTATCAAATTACAAAGAATTATAAATGGGAAGTAATTAAGTGAAATATATTACCTCTTTCTGAAAGCAACAATTTCTAGAACATCATTAGGCTCATATGTTAGTCAAATTCTTGAATCGACCTTATCATGATAAAAAAAAATTTAAAAATATATACAGATAATATTATCTCAACCGGTTTTAAAAAATATAATAAATTACCTTTTCCCCAATTAATTTGCCGAAACTGTAAAACAAAAAATACGTTAACATTTGTCGAATTCCATAAATTTTAGAAAACATGAGTAAGTGTTCCATAAGCAACACACTTAATGACGACATTACTGTAAGTTTTGAAAAAAAATGAATTAAATCAGTAATCAATCGCATATTTTTTTTTTAATTTTGAAAATTTATTAGGTTACTATCATGTATCACAATCAATCCTTATATTTTCATCTAAAATTGGTAAGAATATAATAGACTACCATAATTGAAATACCGAATATAATTGATTGATAAAAATTATTTTACTGTGAAAGCTTGTCATAATGTTGCTGTTGTTATTGTGATCATTTTCAGCATGTGATTTACGTTTCTACATCAGTCTAGCTCTAAAATAGGAAAGAATACAATATAGACTAAACATAATTGAAATCTCATATATGATTGATTGAGTCAAATTTTATGACTAATATTTGACTTGACACCAAGATTTACTTCATTAAGTTTATTTTTGATTCACGTAAATATAATTCATTGACTCAAACATAATTGAAATCCCGAAAAGTGGCTGACGATTATAAATGTTAATAATTTACGAATATTATTTTAGTTTTGAAGTTATCTTTGTAATTATGGTTCTGAAAACATTATACATTGACTTAACATTTTATAAAATAGTGTAAACTCAAACTCTCAACGATTAGAGTACTCAAAATATTGTATATAATATAAACAATAAATTTCACATTTCGGAAATCGATCCAAAGTTTCCATTGTCTTAAAACATTTTTTGAAAGAAACAGAAAAGACACCCACAACTAATTCATTTTGTTTTATTGATCTCGAGTATCCAATTTTTTTTTAAAAATGGTTAAATAATAACCGAAAAATATAATTAGTGACAATATTGATATTTTCCTGATTTAGCAACTCATTAAATTTCATTGTTTGTCTTTAGTGAATATGCATAAAATGAAACATATACTATATATTAATTGTAATGGCATGATATGTAATTAGCCTAGATTGAAGAGGGTTTTTTCAAAAAAGTTGTGAGCTGAATTGTGGTTGTGACACCTAAGAAATGGCACACTTGTAAATCCCACATGAGATAAAGGTTTATTGTCAAATGGTCTCCTCAAATAATAAGAAGGGGATTTGATACTTCATGAACAGAAAAAAATTGAATTACCAATCAGAATATGAGGATTATGCGATCCATCTAGAATATTTTTGAAAGGCACAAAACAAAAGACAGCCATTTTTGTTGGGTATGAACGAAATGTGAGAAAGAGTGTTTATAAGAAAACATAAGACATAATTTACTCACCTGGCTTTCCTTTTATAACAAATTTGACAAAGAATTTTTTTAATTATGGTAACATCAAATAATTGTTAATAACGAAATGATGGATGTTAAATTTTTTTTATAAATATGGTAACCTCAAAAATGAAACATTAAAAGAAATATCGCTAATCATATCAATCATGCTTTGCGAGATTTCATATTCAGGAAAATCAAGAAACATAAATCAATAATAATGTACGATCTGATTATGGACTTAACATAAACCAATCATAACCGAGATTTCATATCCAAAAATGACATTTATTGTATCATTTAATCCCTCTAAATTATGCCTTCATTGTATTATAACAAAATACAAAAGTAAAAAAAAATAATTTTCACGAAATGATGGATGAGTATGAAAATATGAGCATTATATTAACAATATATATATTCTAGGATCAAAAAAAAATATATATATATGTATGTAATATAAATATATATGTTCTAGGATCAAATGTATATATATATATATATATGTTCTTGGATCGAATATTTTATAAACATACAAAAGTTTAATATATATATGTTTTTGGATGGAAGTTATAATGCTGATACTAACATAAAATATATATATATATATATATATATATATACATAAAAATGATGGATGTTACATTATTCTTATAAATATGGTAACCTCAAATATGAAACATTAAAATTAAAATCGCTAATCATATCAATCATGCTTTATCATATCAATCAAGAAACATAAATCAATAATAATGTACGATCTGATTACGGACTTAACATAAATCAATCATAACCAAAACGTTCATATTCAATAATGACATTTATTGTATCATTTAATCCCTCTACATTATGCCTTCATTGTATTATAACAATACAAAAGTATAAAAATTAGTTTTTTTCACGAAATGATGGATGTGTATGAAAATATGAGCATTATATTTATATATATATATGTTCTTGGATCAAAAATATAAATATATATGTTCTAGGATCAAAAATATATATATATATATATATATGTTCTTGGATCGAATATTTTATAAACATACAAAAGTTTAATATATATATGTTCTTGGATAGAAGTTATAATGCTGATACTAACATAAAATTTATATATATACATAAAAAGCATTGGGTATAATATATATATACATAAAAAAGCATTGGGTATAATATAAAAGTTATAATACGTAGAATATTTCCTGCGAGCAAGAATTTATAAACATAAAAAAGTTTAATATAAGAGAAAATCTGTTCGACATTAACTATATGTACATCACGTATAGCACATCAAAAGTATTGATTATAACATATGTGCACTACAATGGCATGAGATGTAAATGTTCTAGGCAAGGATGGGCTTTTGAAAAATTGGTGTGAGATGAAATGTGGAGATGCCACATAGGAAATGACACACATGTAATAAACACATGGACAAAAGGTTATTTTCATAAGTGGTCTCCTCAAATAATACTAAGGGGATTCTAGTCATAAATGTAAAACGTATCTTGAGCATTATTATAGAGATTATTTGTTCTTGCAAAGAAGTTGCGAATTTGTATATTATGGTAATAAATCTAGAGGGATTGAATTCATTCATATTTTTATATTAATTATTTAGTGAAGACACGTATAAAAAGGGGTGGCATGTCAACTTCAAAGCGAAGTATCAATCTGTCTCACGTTTTAATGCTTGGCTATTTCAGGAATAACTTTTCCCCACCAAGTATTTATTTGGTTTATGTATTTTGAAAGAATGTGTATTGAGCCAAGTTCAATTACAACACTAGCATGACCGGTTTTTAAATAATTGGAACGTAATATCCACCGTTGGTTTCAAATTTAAATAATTAACATGTACTCTATTCGTTTTAATTTAAATGTCATTTTACATTTATGCATACAAGTTTAAAAAATATTTTTTATATTTTAAATATAAATATAAATATTTTTTCTAAATAAAATATCACTACTTGCACACTTACCTGTATTTCAAAGAATATATAAAAAATAAACTATAAATTATAAAAATTCATATAACATATAATAAATTTTGCAACAAAATTACTAACCAGAATTATTTTTAACTAAAACTTTATTCTACAATGATACTTAAAACGAAAAAGGGAGCACTGATTATCTGACTTTTAAATTATGTATAATATTCGATTTTTAAAGGTAACTAATTCAAATTTTTCTAAATTTAAACCTGATCGTTTCATGACCAGTTTCTAAGGGCCATAAATATTTAAAGACAAATCTTGATAATTTAATTTTTACAATAAAAACATATTTTTTATAATAATTTTGAAAGTCAAAGCTTATGTGTTATTAACTTTTTTTTAATAGCACATGGTATTTCTCTGCACCTATACCCAAACACTCAACACAACTCATAGTACTTAAAAAAAAAACTTCTAACTAAACCCTACACGTCGGGTTGTTCGTAGCCTAGTGGCTGCTGAGCTCTGCCTTCGGGCCCTGACGTCGGGGGTTCGACCCCTACTTACCTCAGTTTGAGGATTAAAAGGTCCAAAGTGACCAGTTGACAAAAAAAAAAAAAAAAAAAAAAAAAACTAAACCCTACACATGCGACCGGTATGTATGTATGACTTCCCTAACAAGTCACTTATTTCTTTTTCCTCCGTCCTCCTATAACGGATAAGCAAACTACCAAAAAGGAAACTATAAAAACAAACGTGAATCGCTGGAGAAAAATAAACAACCGTCCGATTAATTACTAACGGGTCCCACTAAAATCTACGATCAAGATCTTCTCCCTAAGGTGCACCTCAAAAATATTCCCCTACATCTCCTTCGTCTATAAAACGCGAGACAAACCTACGGATGATGAGTCTCTCCAATCCTCGTCTCTCTCTCTCACACCTAATTTGTCTCTACCGGAGAAGAAGACGAAGCCGGTTAACACAAACCGGAGAAATCTACCCCCGGTTAAGATCAATTAGGGTTTTTTCTCCCTCTCCCCGCGATCATGTCCGACGCGTACTGTACGGATTGCAAGAAGGAGACGGAGCTGGTGGTCGATCACTCCGCCGGAGACACCCTCTGCTCCGAGTGCGGCCTGGTCCTGGAGTCGCACTCCATCGACGAGACCTCCGAGTGGCGCACCTTCGCGAACGAGTCGTCCAACAGCGATCCGAACCGTGTCGGCGGCCCGACGAACCCGCTCCTCGCCGACAGCGCTCTGACCACCGTCATCGCGAAGACGAACGGCTCCTCGGGGGATTTCCTGTCGAATTCCCTCGGGAGGTGGCAGAATCGTAACGGCAATGCGGAGCGTGGGTTGTTGCAGGCGTTTAAAACCATCGCCACCATGTCTGACAGGTAGATTTGATTGATTTGGTTATTTGTATCCTCTGAGATTGGATCGGATCTTTGATGCCTCTTTGGGAGTTTTTGCTCGTTTGAGAGGTGACATTGTTAATTAAACATATTAAAAGGAGGTTCCTTTTTATCCTTGTTGTTGCTTCTGTGAGAGATCACATTGTCAAATTAATATTTATTTTTTTAAAAGGAGGTTCCTTTTGTCCCTGGTGATATATTGTGTTGCTGTTGTCTTATGTTGCCAGTATTTTACTCGTTTGGGAGATCAGATTGTCAATTAACATTTTTTTAATGTGCATTGAAAGTTTTGTCCTTGGTGATAAAATGTTTTTTGTTGTTGGTATGGAGTGTTTGTTTTATGTTGCCAGTTTCATTGGTGATTACGTGTGAGAGTACTTACTTACTTACTTGTTGATCGTTTTTTCTTTTCGCAGGTTGGGGCTTGTTGGAACTATCAAGGTAACCTTGTTCTTCTCTCTCTCTCTGTTAATGTCTTTGATTCAGTATGTGCTGTTGGAGCTTATCGTTTACGGATGTGGTGGTTTTCTTTTTTGTTGGTGATGTGTAGGATCGGGCTAATGAGATATTTAAGAGGCTGGAGGATCAAAAGTCAACCAGGGGAAGAAACCAGGATGCGCTTTTGGCTGCCTGCTTGTACATTTCATGTAGACAAGAGGACAAGCCACGAACTATTAAGGGTACAGTTTGAAAATATTTCTCTTTTTTTTTTTTTTGGGAGAGTCTGATATTAAAAGCTTTGCCATCGTAAAGTCAAATCAAATCTCTCAAACCTTGTGAACAGAAATCTGCTCTGTTGCTAATGGAGCGACAAAGAAGGAAATGGGAAGAGCAAAAGACTTTATAGTTAAGACATTGGGGCTGGAGACTGGTCACTCTGTGGAAATGGGCGCCATACACGCTGGTGATTTCATGGTAAGAGTCCTTCACAAGTACCTTAAAACTTGATATTGGTACTGTTAGTTTTTTCTTTGTTGTTGTTGTTTGACATTGCGATCTTATTGCTGGATATTTGCAGAAAAGGTTCTGCTCTAACCTTGGAATGTCTCATCAAGCGGTTAGAGCTGCTGAAGAAGCTGTGAAAAAATCTGAGGAATTTGATATAAGGTAACTTCATTTTAATTTACAGTTTAGATAGACATAGCAGAACCCTTTACATATGTTTTTATGTGGCGTCTTGCAGGAGGAGTCCTATATCAATAGCAGCAGTAGTTATCTATATCATAACCCAGCTTTCTGATGACAAGAAGCCTCTCAAAGGTTTTTTGCTTAACATTTATTCAAGCAAATAGTAGTTATAAGCTCCTAATATCTCAGGCTGAATAATATTTTGTGGGGACGCAGATATAGCTATAGCGACAGGAGTAGCAGAAGGAACAATAAGGAACTCATACAAAGACTTGTATCCTCATCTTCAGAAGATAGCTCCGAGTTGGTATGCTAAGGAAGAGGATCTTAAGAACCTCTCTAGTCCTTGAAATGATTTCTTTATTCTTCTTCTATAGAAACTCTTATCTTATTATATATCTGTATCGACGAGGATACAAAGCAGTTGGTTCTCTCGATTAGAGAGGCTTTTGGTTTTTTTTCTACAATTCTTTTTTTTTTTTAAGTCCTTTTGTTAAGAAGTTTTAAAAGAAATATTAAAAAATCATAGTAAGAAAAGAGGTCTTATCTCAATGAATGGCAAAGACCCCTTGGTTTATAGCCTTATGTTTTTGTCTTCTCAGTATTCAGTTGCTTCCTGTTCTCTAGTGGATCATTCTGTTTTGTTTGAAGGCTCTGGGACTGTGCACAAACTAAGTGTGATGGATGCTAATTCTGAGGCATTTAGCATGATTAGGCATCATGGCTCTATGTTTCTGCGTCATGGAGATCTGCAAGTGACAGTATAGTCTTTATGCGCAAGCTGCTGTTACTATAGCTAGGGGACAGCTAGCTTGGTCTGGAAGAAGTAAAAGGGATCAACAGAGGCAGCTACTGACTGAGATTCTTCTGTCAGTCTGTGAGAGGGTGGCATCTACTTTCTTTTTGCTTGGGGGGAAGAGGTATCTGACGAAGGTCAGCTTTGGTTAATTTATATGATGAGAAAAGCAAAAGATCAAAGCGTGCAGCTGTGAAGACTATTCTTAAGGACGAGGTGATCATAAATATGGTTATTTGGGCATGGATAAAGGCAGAGAGAAAGGCATTGTTGAAACCTGTGTCAGTCAGTCCTAATCAACAAGCGAAAGATAAGTTCTGACAGCAGCAATAATAGAGGCATGAACACAAGTTCCATCAGAGAGATTAAGCAGAAAGTAGGAGGTGTGATTTATAGTGATCCAGTGAAAAAACCAACCCACCTAAGATTAAGATCATCAAGGGTTCAAGTGTTCTTGCACAGCTTTCTGATTCAACAATGGATTTGATAGAAGGAATTTGACAAAGTGGACCTGCTTCAACACTGTATCAGCCAGTGTTGGGCGACCCAGTGATGTTGATAAGCGAGTTGAACGACAAAAGCAGCTCAAGAAAGAAGACCTGCTTCAACACTGTATCAGGCAGCTAAAACTGCAGCTAACCGATTGTACGGAGCATTGAACGGAGTCATAACCTTTCTCACTGGTCTAGTTAACATTAGACTTTACAGAACAACCACTTCTCTTTGTTTCTTGGATTCGATGTACAACCATTAGCTTGTATAAATCACACGGAGCTTACTTCGCTTTTAGAATGGGTTTCAGAATAGTCTAAAGTAGAATGCTTATGAAGTTGACACTTTCTTAGTAATAAATTAAAGCCTCATTGAACATAGAGGGAAATGGTTCAGTACAAGTATTAAACAGCGAACAAAAATCCATTTTAAGACATGATCAGGCAACAGAATAGTCTGCACACGTAACTTATGTCATATGTCTCTTCATAATCAGATCCAACAAGTTTGGTTTATATGAAGCCATGACACAAGAATCAAGGCTGATCTAGAAGGGAAGGCCTGTAGAATGCATGACTCTGTGCAATCTCAATCCGGTCTCTAGGATCATTCAATGTTTCATCCCTTAACGCTTGCAGAATCGCTTGTGTTGATTGTTCTCTGCAATAACCAGACACAGCATTGAACAAACAGAGTCCAAAACAGAATCAAAGAAGCAATTTCCTAAAGAGATCAATGAAAGCTATTCTAATAATACCTTGTGATGAGTATCTTGTAGAGTGTCTTCAAAATAGGACATGACTCAACCGGAGCCACAGGTTTCTTCTCTTCAGGATGCAATATGCTCAGGCTAGACTGACTAAGCAATTGATAAAACGCTCCCACTGCAGAAACACCCTGTTCAAACATAGTCCAACATTCACATAAGCATTCATAAAGACGCCAGAAGTTATGTTATCACTTAGGAGTACCTGAATCATTCCCTTTCCACTTATACTATCACCCATGTCTCTATTTATTTCTCCTTTAGCCAGCATCTGACCATACCACGCGTTACGCCCTTTCAACAAGGTCACATAAGTATCAGCTAGCAAAGGCCCTGCAAGTTTCTCAGGCTCTTCTGCTAGTAAATGAGTTATGAATATCATCTCAGATGTGCAATGAGCAAAATACACTGATTTGCTTGTAGCACTCTCGTTAGTAAGCGCTGCCACCATTCCTGAGGAAGAAAAAGAAGAAGAGGATCAAACCTGTGAATGTAATCACTTGAATCACGCAGAAACTTACCAGCTCCAATGGCGTACACATTCTTGAGACCTCCCATTACTTCATGTGTAACAAGATCACTATTGTCCCAAACAATGAAATGAGATTGTCTTATGAACTTTGCTAGTGGTTTCCTCCATTTCTCGGCTCCACAGATTCTAGCATTAGCATATTCCTTGTTGTATATCTCAGCAGCTATGTTTGGTCCACCAAGATACAATACATTTTCAATCGGCACACCAGCTATATCCACAAACACCAAAGATATGTCAATCGGGCAAATCTCCAAAATAGCTTTTAAACAAAAAAAATTATCCAAAAATAGCACTCAGTAATAACAAAATTCCAAATGTCACTAATTTAACCCAAAAAACACTTATATCTTAATCCCACCCACACCATTTAATACTAGACCATTAATACTAATCAATAAACTCAAACCCAAATATAAAACAAAAATAAATATATTTTAACTAATGTTATTTTAGGAAATTTTTTCTTGTGTGCTAACTTTTTTTACTATTTAAGGGTAACTTTGTTGGATCATCTTTGTTGGAGTAATGATATATTTTAACTAATATTTTTGGTATTAGAACAAAAATAAATACTATTTAAGTGAATAGGGTAAAATTTAAGAAGAAGAAGAAGAAGCTTACTAGCTTGATGGATCATCTTTGTTGGAGTAATGATATGTGGAACTGGTGCAAGAGCAGTTTCAATACCCTTTGACAGAGAGATAATAATAGGAACCGTGATCCTCTCTTTCCAGTACTTGCTAATCTCTTCAAACACTTGTCTTGTCTCCGTTGAAGGCAAACCATTAACAACAATATCAGCATCCCACACAGCTTCTTGTAGATTAGTCACAACCTTGAGAGGGCTAAGCGGCGTGTCCACCATGTTAAGACAAAACCCGTCTTTCAATATCTCATCCGCGTAGAGCGTCCTATCACCGAGTCTTGCCTCTACGTATTTCAGATAAGCGCAGCGCCTTATCAGTCTCCTCAAGATATCTTCTCGAGAGTTGATGACTTCGAACAAGTGTTCTGCTGTTGATCTGCTTACAGCTTTACCAGGTCTTCTCCATATCCGTATCTGAAACTTGTCCCTGAAACTTCCGTAGCTTTCTTGGAGGAGCGCTGCAAAAACACTTCCCCAAGCACCAGCTCCGATGCTTACGATCTTCAATGGATCTTTGTCTGATTTCCCAAGAAGACGACGGAAGTCATCAAGTTTCTCCACCAAGTTAAGACCGTTTTGTTGAACAGATCCGTTTGTTAGCAGGGGCTTGGCCTCAATGCTTCCCACCATTTTCTTTATTTCCACAGCAAGAAACTCAACACACACACACACACACACACAAAAAGAAAAATCAAGAAGAAGACCAACTAGGATATTATTATTACCAATCAGCTTCTTGCTCCAAAAGAATAAGATTTTTTGGTTCACTAACTCAGATTTTCTAGAGATGTCAATTGGGCGGGCCGGGCGGGTTTGGGCGTGTCCGAATGGGCTTCATTTTTTTGTTGGACATTTTTGGTCGAAGCCCAAATAGAACCATGTCCAAATGAGACCATAACCAAATAAGACCATGATTTGTTGGGCTGTCCATGGGACCCATACACCCATTTAATGTAAACAATATAATTTTCATTTTTTCGATTTTTGTGGGAAATTGTGTTTTTCTGTTTTGGCAAAAAATTGCATTTTCGATTTTTGCGATAAATTGTATTTTTCGGTTTTGGCGGAAAATTGCGTTTTTCAATTTTTGCAGAAAATTACGTTTTTAGTTTTGGCGAGAAATTACGTTTCTCGGTATTGACGGGAAATTGCGTTTTTGATTTTGACAGGAAATTCGGTTTTTCGGTTTTGGCAGAAATTGCATTTTTCGGTTTTGGCGGAAAATTGTATTTTTCGATCTTGGCAGGAAATTACATTTTTCCGGTTTTGGCGGGCAACTATGTTTTTCCGATTTTAACGAAAATTTACGTTTTTTCGATTTTAACGGAAAATTATGTTTTTCAGTTTTAGCGGAAATTATGTTTTCCATAACAAAAATCACAAATAAACAGTTAGAAATCAAACTTTCAGGTTTCAGGAAGGAAAATGTTGGAAAAAAAAATATTGTGTTTTTTCTAATTTGCTAAACCTAGATATTTTAGATTTTTGGGCCGCCCATTGTCCAAGTGGTTAAACCCAATATTGTCCATGTTATAATTGGGTTCGTCCATGTGGACAAAATTTAGTTACTGGGTCAAAATGGGCATGTCCATTTCAGACCATATCAATTTGGACACGGGCCGCCCATTTATAGTCCGCCCATTTGACATCTCTAAGATTTTCTCACCAGACAGAAACTGAGATATCTTGTGTTGCACGTTCTTCTGCAATATATATATAACAAAAAAGAAATAAAAAGAACAGACAAGAATTCAATAGATACCGAAAAGACCTTTAAATAGTAATGTTATAGCCTGACGAAAATGCAGAGAAAGATATGTAATAAAATAAAGAAAAATGTTATCTAAGTCAATACAAAACTTTGTTAGCTCCGTCTTTGAGTTGTTCATCTACCCAACAAGAAAGAAGAAGAAGAAAGTTCGTAAACAAACAACTCAATTCAAAGAACAAACCTCTCGTGTCGGCAACCATAAACAAATTCAAATCAACTCATGAGAGAATTGCCAAATCAAGAAAAGATAAAACGCACGAGATTTTTTTCTTGGGTATTATTAATATTTATCTACTCACAAAAATCATAAAACTTGCATGATAGTTTCTTTTTTGTTGTAAAATTAATACTTCCTTACTACAACAAGAGCAATGTTTTGTGCAAAGGGAGAAGAATGGACACAAACATTGATGGGTAACAGTTGAGGAAAGGGGGGAGACTTTGTTAGGTTATGAGTAGTAATTAAGGGAAGGTGCCTAACTTCGGACACAAGTCATTAATGGCACTACTCTTTCTCCTTATCTCATTTGAACAACTTTTATTGGTGAACCTTTTAGTTATACCAACATTTATTCATACCAGCGACTCACAACACACATATAAATAAGTTAATAAATGGGTCAAAGTCAAAGGCCATGCATTATCTTATGATATGTCATAAATACATATAAATGATTTGATCAACTAATAACACACTTTTATAATCAGAATTGATTTCCCACAGCACCTTTCATTCTTTTTTTCCTTTACAAAGAAAGAACAAACATTTAATAAAGAGAAAATTCCATAAAAATATCCGAACTAAATTTTGTTAAGCTTTTTAATACCCAAACTTTTTCACTACCCAGTTTAATATCCCAACTAATTAGTTTGCTCATTTTAATACCCAAACTTTTAACATTGTACCCACTTTAATACCCAAACTTTGTTTATTTAAATAAAAATACTAAAAAGTTGCAAACAAAACTTAATAAAATCTCAAAAAATCTAAGAAAAAAATATTAAAAATTCTAATTTTATTTTAAGATTTAGAAAAGAAGGTAGATAAACCATGGAAATTTTTTTTTTCAAAAAATAAATGAATTTGAATGATAAAAATAAATTTTGTTTTTTATTTTAGAAAACAAACTAAATACAATATTTAAAACTTAGAAATTTTATTACAAAATTTAATATTTTACACTATTTAGTTATTTTTATTTCTCAAACACCAAAAAAATTTAGAATTTTCTGAGTTTATTTGTAAATTTTAGAGATTTTTTAAACTTTTATTTGAAACTTATTAGTATTTTTATTAAAATAAATAAAGTTCGGGTATTAAAGTGGGCACAGTTTTAAAAGTTTGGATATTAAATTGAGTAAAATAATTAGTTGGGGTATTAAACTGGGTAGTGAAAAAGTTTGGATATTAAAAAGCTTAACAAAATTTAGTTCGGGTATTTTTATGGAATTTTCCCTTTAATAAATCACTGTTTTGAGAACAGTTGGGTAAGCACATGCTCCTCCAAATACAAAAAAGCACATGTATGAGAGAACATGTTTTTTTCCCCGTTAAAGTATTTTAATTAGAAAAGGGCCAAGCCGCCGAAGCCCAATTATATCAAAAGAGGGTTAAAGCCCAAACTACTACGGGCAACAAAAAAAAACACAACGGACCTTCGGTCCACTCAGAACCCGCACGACCCAGTCGGATCACAGGTAAAGGAGGCTGACCCGACATACGTGTGGAGATCTGCTCCAATAACGTGTCACGTGTCGTCATCGCCTCAACTTGACCATTCCGGCTCGCCGCCGCCGGAGCAATTCCATCGATATCCTCGTTCGCCGAAGCTCTGTAATCGATAAGCCTCCAAATCGAACTCATAACCGTTTTTCACCGCACTGTCATCACGCCGGAGATTCCAGTCACAACTGAAGATCTTCTCCGACTTTGAAACACTTCAAACACTAAACACACGAACCGAGAACTCTCGTCACCCCACCTTGACGGCAAACTCGCCGACCTTGACACAAAATGAAAACTAAAAACCTTAACCCAAAGAAATCCGGGTTCCTAAATGGCATCGCAGAGCTCTCGTAGCCTCCACTCTCCGAATCCAAGAGCCAGCGAAGGCGAATCTACCGAAGGCTCCCTTCCCGGTAGCTAGAACCGGCGTCGGTGGACCTGAGTAAGCTTCCACCTCCCAGAAAACACCACAACTGGACATGCAAACAGCTCCCTCTTCACCGGAACCTTCAGATGAGAGCGTCATTACTCCAACACCGCGCCACCGTTAGAGATGGAGGCAGAAACAAAGCTCAGATAAGGCGCTCGTTGCCAGGATTGCAAAAAAGGAGCAAAGGAAAACAACATCGACAGAAAATATAGGACTTCGACGCCGGTACGGACGCTCACGCGCCGGCCAGACGCCGGATCCAAGAGAACATGTTCTACCTCTCGACTAAAACCATCTGGACTTCATTAGTAATGGGCCTCGTAAAGACCCTCTCTTAATGGGCCAAGAGATACTAATGGGTTTAAAAGTGGGCTCTGCTCTCCACTGTTGTTAAGCGATAGACCTCACAAGTCACAACTACTTTCCTCCTCTTCGCTGCATCTGTCATTCCTTGTTCCTTAGAGCATCCCCATTAGTGAACCCCTCTTGGGGTTCATAGACATTTTTTAATAATTTTATGATGGGACCATAAATAGTGATGAACTTCTATCAATTGTGTTCTCCCATTGGTAAACTTGAAATTGGAGTTCATAAAAATAAAATAAAATATTTTAGAAAAAAAAAATAAAAGTTTTTATTCAATATGAAGGCAAATGTCTATTGATCAGAATCAACCTAATGCTCATAATAATAGTGGTAACTTTAAGAGAACACATAACTTTCATATAGAAGACTATAATAATTGCCCATTGTAGGTCTCTCCATTCTTGAGCTCCACAAGCTAACGCAAGATCTCAAGTTAAAAACAGTGCCCACTTAACTTCTGATACATATATTATAATCAAGGGTTTGAAGTTTAACTTACCATGGGATGTCCTTGAGCAGTCTTGAGTAGCGAAAGAGGAAGCTACAAACACAACAAAACAGAAGCTAAAGAGTCAAACTTTAAAGTTATACACATGAACAGAGTTGCGAAGGAGGGGGAAACGAGTTGTCGGATCTGGTGTCTCCAAGAAAACAGAATCTAAAAAAAAAAGCAAGAACATGAATTATTTAGATGATGATGATGACCTCAAGGGGAGAAGCATTGAACCGGGCAGCTAGAATGTAAGTAGAGCTTTGAGATATCCTACATCGTTTCAATGATTCTGCAATAGCACAGAAATATGAGTCTGCAAGTGGAATCAAAGTTCCAGAACAAGAAAAGACTTGAATACTTTAAATTGTGAAAGACTTTAACCTTAATTACTACAATTATAGAAAGAAGTCACATACATGCCATCGTGTTTTCCAAGAGGTTCATCATACTGGATTCCAACCCAATAGCCAGGACCCAACGACTCTGCTCGTCCAACGTATTTGACCACTCCCCTTTTCTCCCCGGGCTCAACTTGGCATCTATCTCCCACCTTTATATTTTGACAACAAGAGATTAAAAAGGAAAGAAGAAGAGTAGAAGCAGTATACACAAGAGGGATCAGGTTTCACAAAATATCAAAACAGTAGCTCATTATTATCTCTGCCTCTTCAGTTTAAAGTAAAGGAAGGGAGAAGTCTTTTAAATACAAAAAAAAAAGAAGAATCAAACTCACCTTGATATTATCTTCCATGAAGTCCTCCTTCGTCTGTTGAAATGAGGAATCATTAGAATCTTTTGTGTTCTTAAATTTCTTAATCCTTACCCCCAAATACTTTAGCTAGAATGTAAGTAGAGCTTTGAGATATCCCACAACTAACTGTTCTCCAATCTTAACTCACAACAGCTATAAATCAATAATCTAGACCACCGAACTAGACACTCCCACTGGAGAGAAGTGCTTTCTGAGCAGGTTTTATAGCTAAACTATAGATTAAACTAAACAGAGATTCTCATAAGTATTTGTACGGAAGCAAGGAAGAGAGAGAGAGAGTACTTGGAGTTGGTGACATCGGAGAAGAGAGAAACAGAGAGAGTGTTTTCGCGGTCGAGATGGAACACCTTCATTCCCTTTGGTCGGCGGCGAAAAAAGTAAAGAGTCGATTTAGGGTTTTACTCCGCCGGAGTTTGTTGGAGACACCAGATCCGGCAAGTCAGTGGGAGGAGGAAACGAGTTTGCAGTGACTGGTCGGAGATGGCGAAGGAGAGACTCGCAGGAGCAAGCGACTGAGAGCACGACGCGTGGCTTGAACTCCCCTCCTCAGGTTCACGCGGAAGGATCGGTTCACCGAAATAAATGTATTTTTCATTTTTTTTTATTAATTCGGCCCTAAGAATTCGGGCCCATGAACCTCTTAAATCCGCTAATGCGGATGCTCTTACAGTGTGTGAGAGACAAAATGGAGAGTGGACTAAGCGAGATCGGAAGCACGAAGATGTTCGATGGGTACAACAAAAGATACAAACACAACAGTGAGACACTCGGATGTTCCATGACTTTCTCCATCTACTTCCCTCCTTCTTCCCACAAATCCCCTGTATGTAAAGTTTTGATTTTTATCATCCACCTGCTCGTTTTGATCTTAAAAGTTTAATCTTTTTCCACTATTCTTGTTAGATTGCATGTCTGTATGCTTAAAAGAGTTAAACCTTTTGATTGAGTAGGTGCTATACTGGCTCTCTGGGCTCACTTGCACAGACGAGAACTTCATCATCAAGTCCGGTGCTCAACGTGCTGCTTCTACTCACGGCATTGCTCTTGTTGTTCCCGATACTTCTCCAAGTATGTTTGCGTTTTTTACCTGATTTTTGTATGTTTTTTTTTGTTTTTAACATTCTGTTTTTTTAATGATATTGTAGGAGGACTCAATATTGAAGGTGAAGCAGACAGTTACGACTTCGGTGTAGGTAATGCGATTGATTGTAGCTTTGGTGATTTAAGAGTGAAGAGTGTGATTAATTTTGTTCTTTCTTTCTTTCGTGTTCCTGTTTTGGTTTTCGAGTAGGAGCTGGATTCTACCTAAATGCTACTCAGGAGAAGTGGAAGAACTGGCTTATGTATGACTATGTTGTCAAGGAGTTGCCAAAACTCCTGAGTGACAACTTCTCTCAGCTTGACACAGCAAGAGCATCTATCTCTGGACATTCCATGGGTGGACATGGTGCTCTTACTATTTACCTCAAGAACCTCGATAAGTATAAGGTATTATTCATTTCATGTATTTTTTTCTGCTCATCTGTACCTCTTAAGACTAATATGACTTTATAATGCTTGGAACGTGGACGTAGATAATATATATTTCAACTTAATCTCTTATGTGTGTGTGACATTTTCAGTCTGTGTCTGCCTTTGCACCAATTGCCAATCCCATTAATTGTCCATGGGGACAGAAAGCATTCACCAATTATCTTGGTGACAACAAGACTGCTTGGGAGGTAAATAAAAAATAAATTAAATAATGTTACAAGATTGTTCAGTATGCATATAGCCACCACATTATAGTGATTTTTCATTCTTTCTGAAATCTCAGGAATACGATGCTACTTGTCTCATTTCAAAGTTCAACAATCTCTCTGCCACAATTCTAATTGATCAGGTAAAAGGACCCCTTTTAAGTATATGGTCTTCTTCATCTTCAGTTGTAGCTTATTAACACTGAGGGAGTGGGTCCGAATCCAAATGCAGGGAGAAAACGACCAGTTCTACCCTGATCAGTTATTGCCCAACAAGTTTGAAGAGGCGTGCAGGAAAGTGAATGCGCCGCTCTTAGTGCGTCTGCAGCCAGGATACGACCACTCCTACTACTTCATTGCAACTTTCATCGAAGACCACATCAGTCACCATGCTCAAGCCCTTGAGTTGTAGCTCACTCATGTTGCTCCGCATCATCCAGCTTTGCCTTTGTCCAAATACTAGTTATATCAATAAAGCAAGTGGACTTGTAATGTTTTTGTGTTCAGTGACTGCTCTGTGTAGTGTGTTATGTCTACAATAATAAAATAAATCGAAACTTCCAATGAACAAAAAACTTCTCCAAACCAATCATTCTGATCGCTTCAGTCTCAGACACCTTTGGATGTGTTACGAAATCAAGTTTTTCATTTCTTTAAACATTTTTGAATGTTTTACACAAAGGTACAATCCGTTAAAACAAAAAAAACAAACATTTGTTCAGTTACATCGTTTTCCCTTTTCAAAATTGGTAATCAGTTGCTGTATTGATTTGTAGCAGAGACCTTAACACTTCCATCAGCTCTTTTGAATATCTCACCTGGGAGGGAACCCAATGGATCACTTATATCTTGCGACACCAAATTTTCTTTTGAGCATTCCTACCACCAAGAATGGGTGCTTCTGTATGTCCTCTCGCTGTGCCTCCAGTATCTTCTGCCTGGACTTGTTTGATATGGTGAGGTGGTGCTTGCTTCTCCAGCCTTTCTGCTTCTGTAGCTTTCTCTAGATGCCTTTGCTTTCCTAATTTCTTCCTCAAGTTCATAGTCCGACCTCTGTTGAAACAAAACACAAAACCTGAAAGTTTTAGGATATTATATTTCCTAGTAAGTAGGTTGCCTTTCTGAGAGAGATCAAACCTTAGTTGGATCAGAAAGAACTGAATATGCCTCTCCAATCGTTTTGAAGAGCCTATCTGCACCCTTGTGAACCTCTTCTAATATCTCCTTCAACCACGGTCCTTCGCTTTCGCTTCTGACAAGAATCTGTGCAGCCTTGAATACATCAAAAGAGTAAAAACATCAGCAAATGTAATAACATACTGTTTTTTGGCAATACTGTCATCAAAGCGAAACATAGTTTTACCTTGTCTGGGTGATGCCTGAGAGCTGCTTTCCGGTATGCCTTTTTGATATCAGCAGCAGTGTCAGATGCCTTCACTCCCCTGCAGATCAGTAAAACGAGAAAAAAGAGATTAGCATGAATATCAACCAGCATACAATTATATTGGAACTACATGAATAAAATGCTAAAAAAAGTGAGAGCATACATGATGAGGAAGAAATCAAGAGCAATGCCCTCTTTAGATTTTTCTTCCATCACAGACAACCGTTGACGAGCCTGCTTTAGCTCTTTCCTGATGCTTGAACGATCAGCAGAAGATGTCTCTGACGTTTTTGCCTTCTCACCATTTTGCTTAACGAGGATGCTGATAAGCCTCTGGAGATCACTAGCTGCTTGATCATAATCTCTAATCATCTCATGTAGTGTGGCTCTCCTGGAAACTGCCTGAAAACAGAAAGACAAAAGCAGGATTGGGTTTTTAAAAAAAGTTTTCATTAAGGATTCTGTTCTATAGCTCAGAGGAAAGGTTTCATGTGTGTGCATACATACCTTTGTGTAGTTTTCATCAAGAGCCATGGCAAGACTACAGTCCGCAATTGCATCAGCAATCTGGACTAAGGCCTGATTAGCAGCCGCACGATTGCAAAAGCAAATAGCTGCAAAAGAGCGTGAGTCGACGTTTCTTGATAGTGCAGCGGTATACTGCTCTACTGCTTCTGTATACTTTCCTGCCCGAACAGCTTCATTACCAGCGTTCTGAAATATGAAGAATTGTGTTAAAAGACAACACTATAGCACACAGAATAGTGCCATTATAGAGCATATACCTTAAAACGTAGAAGTTCAGATATGGTGGCCATTAAAGAAGCTTGTGAGTCACGACACTCTTCCTGATTCCTAGCAAGAAAAAAAAAAGAATTTCAGCAAGGATCACAAGTAAAGATAACAAACACGTTCATTATAGCACAACAACAAAGACAAAGTGATTTACTCGTTGCGGCTAGATCCCACTTGCTGCAACTTTTCTAATGTATCAAGAGCCACCTCAAGGCTTCCCAAGTAGAAGTGGGATTTGGAAATCATGTTCCATCTCCAAACTATCAGTGAGTGATGCTTAGACCCTATGCCAACAGGCCCTTCTGAAACATAATTCTTCTCAGCCGTCTGAAGGGTATTCTCACAAAGGTCGATCACCTCTTTATAACGCCGGATCTGAAAAAAAAAGTGACATGGCAGCTCAGGCTCGGTGACAGCAAATATCAACTTATTGAGATGTGAAAAGGAAAGACGAGTTACCATTAACAGGGCCTCAGCCTTCATCTGAAGAAGTTTCTCTGAGCATGAACTAATTGACAAGGCATTGGCAATTGGAACCAATGCGTCAGATGCGCCATCAGGTGTTTTCTTCTCCAAAGATATGGATGCACTGTTCATATAGTCAGCTACCCTCTGCCAGTAAGTAAAATAAAAATGTGTTCAATTAGAATAAAAAATAGAGTTCTCTGCTGATTTAACACATTTTTGGATGAATAAACATCCTAAGAATTTTATCATATATGACCTAATACAGTACAAATCTATAGTGACTGGACCATTGTAGAATAATGATGAGAGAAAGCATTACTTTGGCCTGTTGTACACCTTCAGCTGATTCTATAGTAGTTCGTCGATCCAGGCAGACACTAGAGGCAGACTCCATGCATTTATTAAAGTACTCCACTGCTGATCCAAGTTCCCCCAGCACAAGATAACAACTAAAGCAAACATAAAAGAATAATATGATGAATACATCAAATTCCATTAAACAACGTATAATTGATTTTTCGAGAACGCTGTAAAACTTACTTTGCAGCTCTCATAAATGCTTTAATGTAGGTTGGATCAAGCGAAGCAGCCATTTCACAGTCACATATAGCCTCCCTTAACCTCCCAAGAGAAATCTTTGCTGCTGCTCGGTTACCATAGCAAAGCGCACGAGGCTTTACAGAGCACTCTGAGCTATCATCACTTGACGACGACGAGGAGTTAATACCATGCGTGTAACACTCCTCAGCTTTACGCATATCACCATTTTTGAAGGCTTGATTTCCCCTGAGTCGCCAAACCTCACATTCACTAGGCATCAACCCTGCTTGACCTGTATTCACAGGTTGATGATTCTCTTGATTGTTGTTTCGCATGGTGCTAGTGTTGAGATTCTTTTTCTGAAAGACGTTATTAACTTTCCTCCTATATTTCTTTACAGAATGAAGCTTTTTAGTTGATGTTTCTCCCTGAGAGGTGGACGCTGAGAAGGAAAATTCCGGCATCTGAACACTTCCACGATCCTCTGCCGTGAAGACAACCTTAAAGTCATTGGCAGAGTGGTGGGAATTTGCATGTTCTCTCGAATGTGTCAGAGGAGTTTCTGTAGGAAACTGATTGCTGGATTTCTCACCTTCGTAAGGAGAAAAATCCATGGGCGAGGAGTATCCAGGGGAACTAAGCTTTTCTTGAGACTCAACAACACCCTCAGAAGCCTGATCACTGCATCGATTCGGCTCATGCTGTTTCTTTTTCCCCTTGACTTTGTTTGATCTCTGGTCCTTGGATGAACGTTTACTTCTCACATGTACTGGAGTTCTGCCCATTTCCGGAAATAGACTGCTCTTAAGCAGAGAAGGATCACACAATGGTGCTTTGAAATCACCAAAGGATGTTCTGTTGCCAAACGTAGTGTTTCCTAAGTTGTTTACGTTGGTAGCAGCAGGATGAAAAGCGTGTGCATCATTGCTTTGGCGAAAAATATTGGAACTGAAAGAACATGGCCCTGATGTTGTTGTCTCACCTTTACTTCCGGCATCACCTTTCCCGGAGCTGCCAAAGATAAATGCAGGTGCATTATTAGCTTCTCTTGCTCCCTCACCACCATGGATGCTGGTATTACTGATGTTAAGCTTCTTCATCTCAGCAAACAGGTTCACTTCATCAGCATCATCTTTAGTTTTACCATCACTACCACCAAACCCAACTCCGCTTTCTGCATCGTTATCTACCTTTTTTCCTATAACATCATCTGAATCCTCTTTAGTGAAAAAGTCAGCTACAGGTGTGCTAAACTCCTCCTCATCAGATACTCCAGCGTTACCTGGACTAGCTTTTGCACCAGAACTGCTCCCATAAGCTCCAAAAACAAAAGATTTATCTTTATCCCCAGGTGAAGCGCCATTATCACTCTTCACATGGAGACTACCTACAAACAAACAATCAGCTCATATAAAAAAAAAATGAATCTTTAAGGAAACCCAACACGAACGAGAAACTCACCTTTACTGGGCGGCGGCGCAAAGGGATTGAAACCGGAAGGAGACTCGTCGGAAAAGGAGGGACCTTTCACCTTTCTACCGTTCTTCCTCACTTTGACAAGCCTCGGCTTTTGTCGACTCTTTGTCTTCTGTCCTGAACCACCAGCTCCAGACCCGAACTGGAAGGAAGACAAAGGGTCCATGCTTCGTTGATCGTGAGAGTGAACAGTACTCTCCGGGTTGTTGAAGAAGAAAGACGAGACCTTTTCAACCGGAGACCCAATCTCTACTGCCGCCGCCGGAGACATCCCACAAAAAAAAATTAAAAATCGAAACTTTAGGGGTTTAGAAATGGAATCTGAGGTTGAAGAGGGTGTAATAGTGTTGTGTCTCTAACAATTAGGGTTTATTTGGGGGTGTCCTTTGGGGGTTGGCTTATTATTACCAAACTTGATTCGCCATTAACACAGGGAGGGAGCGTGTCTCCTCCGCCTGACCGCCCTGGAAAATAAATATAAAAAATATTATTTTATATCACACACGTGCCTGTCCGTGTGTGTCACTTCACACGTGACAGACAAAGTGAAGTTTGAAGAGTTAAACAAACACACAAAGCTTTTCTATTTGGTCTCTTCATAGATAGACAAGACAACATGTTACATGTTGTAGCAAAGAAAACATGATTTTTTACTTGTTTATAATCACAAGTCAAAAGACAATTTTTTGTTGGTTTTTATGATTCCTATACAGTGTCTCAGTCTGTAAAAGAGAGTTGAATTTTCACTCTCTTGCTGCCTATCTTTGATGGTACCTTTGAAAGATTGTATATGTTGTTGCACTCTGGCTTATAGAAGTTGAATGGGAGATAGTAGTGGTGCTGCTGCCTTTTGGAAAATTCTGTGACCAGGCGCTAGAATCGCTAGAGGGTCATACGCATGTTTCCTCTTTGCAAATGCTTCCCATCTGTCTCCAAAGTGTGATCTCCACTCTCTTTGAGTCTCATAGTGAGGCAAATACTGCTTCACACCAATGTTTGCTTCTGCACAGAAGCTAAGTACTCTTTGGTTTTGTCTCAAAAGGTACTCTAAATCATTTTGCAGTACTGCAGAGGGGAGAAAGGCCACTAGATAGAAGATATCTTCATTAGGAGTGATCAGAGATGTATGTTTGTTCCATCTGAAACACACACACAAAAAAGTATTAGTAATATTTTTTTCTTTTTTTTTCAGAATAAGAAGATTTATTTGGCCATTTTTCTCACTTTGATTGGTTGACAGGATAGATAATAATAGGTCCATTGTTGTTGCTTGTGAGAATGTTGTTGAAAACTTCTGTAGCGAATTCAAATATGCGGCTCTTGGGAACCAGGAGATTTAGCCAGGGATGTGGAACCTCCCATAAGCCCTTAGCTCTCAGCTTTATCTCCCCAAGATGCACACGGTCCAGAAACTCTAGATATGGCACAACAGATGAGAACAAAGTAGATGGTATATAGCTCAACTCTGAAAGTAACTTCTTGGTTTCCTACAGGGCAACCAAACCATTCTTGCTATGTTAGAAACCAATGGTTTTGATGATGATTGATGTTATATTTTTGCTTTCATATCTCACCTGGTTCATAGAGTTAGCTTCCTCCTTGTTGAAATATTTCACCACTTCTAGACAGTACAGAGTTTTCCCATCAGACTTGAACTGGCTTGCCTCTGTGGAATCATTTGGAGTGAATGATGACCTCCAGTTATTGAGAAGATCTGCTCTATTGATTGTCACAAATCCTTCCACGAAGTCGAAACCTTTCTTTTTTGATATCAAATGTTCTTGGTCCCTTGAAAATTTAGAGAAGTCTGAGTAGAGTACTCTGATCCACTTAACCTGTTTAAAAAATCCATCTAACTGTGTCAAGAGACTGGTGCTTATAGAAACAAACTGCGCATGTTCTGACTAGAACTTTACCATATGTGGTGCTGGTCCAAGAGAGATCCGTGCCCGGGTGATTATACCAAACTGTCCAAGCCCTCCAAGAACACTGTGGAAAAGTTCAGGATTCTGCTTCTCAGAACAGGTCATGACTTCTCCTTTGCCTGATCCAATATGTCATAGTGTCAAAACCTATTTTAACATATACTTTGCAGGGAGCATATATACTTGAGACTAACATGGAGATATATAGGCATGAATGAAGATACCTGTGACAATCTCTAGCTGGTAGACGTTACTGATTTGGGGTCCATGCTTGAACGCTTGACCGCTGATCCCAGCGTTAGATAGAGTACCTCCAACAGTCAGATGAAGGTAGTCTGTCCAGGACTTTGGCGAAAGACCGTGTTTCAGAGTCTCCCTTAGAATGTTGATCCACAGTTCACCACCAGAGACGTCAACGTACGGTTGTTTCCCTTTGTAAATCTTGATATCAAGACTCGGAAGTGACTCCATGTTGATGACAACACCTTGATGAGCTAGAGCTTGTCCTTGAAGCGAGTGACCGTGGCCTCTTGCTGCTACTGTAAGATTTGAGGTGGAGCCTAGGTGTAGGATATGCCTCATCACTGTTGAGATATCAGAAACTGACTTCGGATGGAGAATTGCCAGAGGTGGTAACTGGTATCTGTTGCCAAAGTCCTTGGACGCATTGTGGACATCATCAAAGCTTATGTAGCCCTCTAAATCAAGTGAGTCTAATGAGGAACGAATATCTGAAGGATTGGAACAAAGATTGGTTCTACCTGGTATACAACTTAGAACCAAGATCATGAAGATTCTGAGGAAAGCCTTGTTGTTTTGTCTATAGAACCTTAAGGGTGAGGTCAATCTCATTTTTACTTTCTTGAGAGAAATTGAAAAGACTGGAGGCAGGATGATATGGGGGGAAGTAGAGGTAAACTTAAGGTTTAGAGCACTCTCTCAAGAAAAAATAATGAGGTAGAGAAGGGAATTTAAAGGAACATATAACTTGTGTTCTGTTCACTATATAGCTGTATTGCCATTACTTTTTGTTTGTATCTTGTTGTAATTAAGATCTCTTTGGCTACAGTTACTGTCAGAGCATGTATAGTAGGGCCCTTACTTGGGTCTCATGGTACTTGAGCTCAGTTTAAGGGAAGAGAATCTTGTCCACAACTCTCTACAATTAGTCTAGTGACCTCATTGGATCATATGATTATTTGACCACGTTTTGCATCAGTTTATCTTGTCAGTTTTTGCAGCATTTGAGTTTGACTATTAAACTTGGAACTATGTTAAACCCTCCTTAGGACCACACATCAACACTGGCTATTATTCCTTGCATGATGGATGCAGAGCTGTCTGAAACACATGATGTGGCCAAGAATCAATGGTTCCAGATTCTTTGGAGAAAATAATAATCTTGTTGCATATAAATGTTTCCATCATGAGTGATCGATGCTGTTCACGTGTATCTTCTCTTGCCATAGGTTCAAGAATGACATATTGAAGTGGGCATTTAAAAGATTCTAGCATTTTGTTCTTATTGGTGGTCCTAACATAACAAGTAAGTCCTTGTCATGATTCTCCTTCACGAGTAGGTGCTATGTGCTATTTGCTCAGATTTATCAAAATAAGGACAAATTAAAGAGACAAAATGAAAAAATAATCAATAAAACTGTGGTACTTGCAACAAAGATATGTTTTAAGTATAGTGTTGAATTTGTGTTGTGTCTTGTAATTGTATACGTCATGTTCTCCTTGTTGTGTGATTGAAAGATATAGGGCTTGCATACACGGAAGAAAAGGCTGAAGAAGATGGTAATGTGAGCACTGAGTGATAGTTTGAACAAAGGCACTGATAAATATGAATAAAAGTTATTGATTTTGTTGCTCATTTGAACAGAAGTGTGTTGTATAGGTGACTTTGTGTGCAATGACAACCAGTGGTCTAAGCATAATTACCCCTTTCTTGCTTCTCTTTTTTCTTCATGGTACAGTGTTACATTCTATTTTCTATTTGCATTATTGTTTCTTTTATGTGTTCATGATTACACCTTTGTTTTAGCAATAGTATCTTACAATATCTTGTGCACACAAAAAAAAAGCTTACAATATCTTAGTCGATGTAGTAAAATAATACACAGAAGAAACTCATTCTTTTCTATTTAATAAGCACTAGATCATGACCCGCGCGACCGCGCGGATTTTTTTTTTTTTTTTTTTAACATATAACATATATTCTATAATAGTTGATACAATTTGGAATTTGTCCTTTTCACATAATGTGATTTTATATAATTTTGAGTTTATCTAAAACATATTGTTTAAGAACAATGTTAAAACTGTTTTTCCTATTAATAATTTTTGATTGGTGTATTAGAGATATAAAGTGAAACCTCTATAAATTAATAATGTTGGGACTATACCAAAACTATAATTTTTTATTAATTTATAGAGATTATTAATTTATCGAGATACTAATTGAACCAAAAACTCAATTTGAGACTATGAAATTATACTAATTTATAGAGATATTAATTTATAAATTATTAATTTAAAGATGTTATACTGTAACTGTATAGTGAAAACACTAATATAATATCAACCAATACGATTTGGTTTTGACATTGTGCTTTTTGGGATTTTTTTCTAAAAGTTTTGTGAATGTCCAATGATGAATACGAAGACAAGTACTTGTACACACATTTTAGTGGGAGAAAATGAATATTTTCTAACCTATTAAGTCAGATATAATAAATACAAAATTTCTTGACATCGAGATTTTATGTATAATAGAATAAACTTGGAGAAGAGGGTTTTCCATATTCATGATTTTTCAAATCTGATAATTTGATTATGAATATTTGATTGTAACCGAGATTTCAGACATAGTAGACTCAACTTGGTGAAGAGGTTTTCCAATAATCGTTTTTTAAGTATAAATTGATGTTTCTGCTATTTAAGTAAGAATATACGTTAGTATATTATATTTAGTGTATATTCAAAGCAAACATCGATTATTTGAACCTCTAAGAAAATGTGTTCTGATATCTTTATTATTGAGTTTCAAAAGTTCTGTATCAAGCTATTTAAAATTTTAAGATTCATGAGTATTTGATTCCAAATAATTGTTTTTAATTAAAAGGGGTTTTGTGTTTAAGATAATTATAGTTTAATGATGGGAGGAGACGTGTTCTTAAGTTATTTGGTTAATTGAATCAATTGTTTAGGAAATAACCAGACCAAAAAAGTCAAAATTGTATAATGACTGGCTAAGGATTCGTGTAAAAAAAAGGATTCATGTAATATTTGTATCTTTTTGTCAACCTACTCAGTTTAAGTTTGTATAAGTTGATGAAAAAAAAGGATTAGCGAAATATTTGTATTTTTTTTGTCAACCTACTCGTGTAATATTTATATTTTTAATAACATGTGTAATATTTACTTTTGTTTCTATCTATTTATTTTTTTATTTTTAAGAACTTAGACTCGTGTTATATTTATATTGGAGACATTTATTGTATTCATTTGACTATAATAAAGGAGAGGGATTATTATATTTTTACTATGATATAATATAAATATGATAATGTAAGTATACTCTAACGAAAAGAACATATATTTTGTTTAATAGATGCATAGACATAGATCTTATAGTGGAGTTAAATGATAGATAGTTGATATTAAACTCTTTAAGGAAACATTTAAATGAAAGGTTAGACTAAGAATAATAATGTGATGTCCAATTTAAAAATCCACCTAGAAGAAGTTATAATGTTTCTGTTTTAATAAGATAGATAACACGGCATTTTAGTCTAGTGGCATATAACATACTCCCTCTCCTCATGCTACATCATATGAATGATGTATATCTCTATTACTATAAAGAAGACCTTGCTTCTCTCCTAAAGTGTCCACATGGGATGCCATGTCACAAATTCGAGTAACCTCGCAGTGACATCTGTCCCCTCCAGAAACGCAACGTTTCATTAATACGGTAACTTCATGGGCTTCACTTGCGTGATGCGTGTTTGGGCTTTGGTGTTTTATTTTTTTTCTGGCCCGATAGAGTGTTCGTCCTCTCTAACCCTAATTTTGCTGCAGATGAGAAACGAGCGTCCTCTTCCTTTATCATGCGACGCCGACCACATGTCGTTTCCGCTTCTTCGCATTGATTGAAACGGTCTTAGTAAATGCTTTGTGATCAATCCGAATGGTTCTCTCCCCCACTATGTCATCTTCAATGCTTTTCCGATCTGAAAGGCGGTGGTGTTTGGGTATAAATATGGGTGATTATTTCTCTCTTCGTCTCATCTTATCTCCCATATTTTATATCCCATAGTAATAGATCGTGTTATTGCTAATTCTAGAATTTTTTCCTCTGATCCGAAGGCCAGGAACGTTTGATGCGGTGGTAAACTCAGGGAGTGAATATGCTCTTATTGGATTGACAGGTTAAGCTTTAATATTTTTTCCGGCCGTACTTTTTCCAGCGTCTCTGTCGTGTTAAGTTTTTGTTACCAGATTCCTGGCTTGGTCTTTGTTTGCCATAAATAGATTACTTTTTATCTATAGATTACTTTTTATCTTCTCAGTCGTGTTCAATTGTTGGTACAAAATTTCCAGTTTTGTTTTATAGGTATAATTCTTTTTTTTTTATTCTTTTTTTTGTACAGGTACATTTCGGCCGCTGCACATACTTCTTCTTACGCCTCTTAAACGGTGTCTCATGTAGCTGCATCGGCGGTTTGCGTATGCACTACCCAATGTCAGCTGGAGAGAAGAAAATCCAAGAGAGCCATGTTGAAGCAGATCACATCGACATTATAGCTTTTGCCAAATCTGCACGTAATACTCTTAAGTCCTATATCATACACAAATTTAGAGACATAAAAAGAGGTCGTGCTTTTCTTTCTCTCTGTATACACTTGAATATGCAATAGGAGGAATTAAAAATATTTTTGTGTTGTTATTCTATGTTATCAGAAAATACAGAACTCTGAGCAAATAGTTGTTCTTCTTCTTTGATGTAGTTGAACACAGTTTTGTATTTTTGAAATGACTTTTACGGCCAATATCATAAATACAACTTGCAATGAGTATTTACGGCTATGTCTTTGAAAGACTCTTCTGGCGAAAATAATATATTAATATGGCTGTCCACTGAAAGGAATTTATTTGTATTTTGAGTGTTTACTGATTCTCATAACCTTTACAATATATCTATGAGCTTGATGTTGGTATGTAACAGTGACATGAAGGCTTTGAATTGCTTAATCTGTCTATCTAAATAAATAAAATGATTGTCAGTTTGTTTCTATAGAAACAGGTGTATGTTCCTAGATTACCCAAGAAAGAAGGCTACATGTAAAATTTTATTCTGCAACAGCTTCTTTAGGTATTTACAAGACTGTTTTTTATCCTGTGTTAGGTGTCTGAAATAAGAATCTAGCACCGTTGGTTATAGCAGATTTGCTAATTACTTTCTACTCTTATTTGCTTATGGCTAACAGGTGGTGGATATGATGCACAGTCTGAACAAACTTCAGGAAAGTTGTCTTTAAGAAAACACTGAAGCTAAATGCAAAGAGGAAAAACTAATTGTGGCCACAATCAGCATTGACTAAGTACACAACTCCTAGGATTGGATTGTAATCAAGTAGCATCTATTTTGTAAATATGAAATCACTCAGCTGTTATATGTGGTTTTAGTGTAGAAAGATATGAAATAATCAAACGTAACCGCAACTAAGAATTATTTTTACATTTTCAATATGACTAAACCTCCACAACTATTTTAGATCATAAATATAAAAAAAAAAACAATTCACCCTTACAATGAAGACACACTCGAGCTTTACATTCATATGCTATGTATCGGTCAATCAAAATTTAATTTCCGTCTAAGACACATTCCGTAGTTATAAAATGGTTACCTGATCTTCTGCCCCTTTATACAACCATACGGTTTACAAATTTCAAAAGAAAATATACAGTTGTCTATTTTTATAAATGCATAATAAATAAATAATGTACCTTAGTGATTTGATAAACATACACATAAGATTTCTTGAAAAAAAAATTTTATATCAAAAACAAGCCTATAAAATTAACACAAACACATACATTCCGCCCGTAGGGCGGGCCGACCCTAGTATCTCATATTTCTTGTCTAGAAGATCAATGCCATCAAGAACAGTATCATGAAATAAATGGCATCATGACGCGCAGAATCTATCTTATTAAAACAGAAACATTCTATTGGACCTAACATTTATTTTGTAAGTTTTTAAATTAAATACACATTTATACTTTATAGTTAAACCTACATTAATTCACTAATGTTTCTTTTTTTATACTACTATCCATGTTTCCAAACAATAAACTTATTTCTTTATACTACTATCAATGTTTCCAAACAATATATTTTTATACTACTATCAATGTTTCCAAACAATACAATAATTAATCTTAATATTTTATATCTATCATTTGCTCTTAAAATTTTTGTAGAAACATCATAATTTCATAAATTGCAAAATAATGAACTTTAAAATTTAGATTATAAGATTACAAATTATGAAACTATTACAATTTAAATCAAATTAAATTACATATTGGTCATCCATCAGTTCAATCGGTTAGTCTCGGATTTTAGTGATTTTTGTTAATATGAATATTTTAAAAACCTAAATTGAATTGTCAGATCTCCGGATTAACCGGTATAATCACAATCGGGTTGAATTTAGAAACACTGATTTAAATGCAAAAATATTTTAAATACACTCTTTAAAAGTTACCAAGATATTTGTTAAGTTATTAGTGAAAATTTTCATCGTAAAATATTTCGCGCTTCCAAAGCGCGGATCATAATCTAGTATATTATTAAACCACTACTATTGCCGCAAAAATAAGGTTAGACTCCACAAACGTATTTAATCATTACTCTACGTGATTTATCTCTACTTTATGGCATTGACCGCATATTAAGTCGAAATGAAAAATGGCTTTTTACTTCACTTTCTCGGGTTTTCAATAAAATAATCATGAAAAACTTGTCCTCGGCCTCGGCGTTGGAGAAGCTCTTAGGTTCATGAAAATGACTATCTTCTGCACGCTAGCTTCAAGATTTGAGAGCCGCGCGCTTACTAAGAAAGCTATATCTCTACAGAAAGTACCATTAGAGCGTCTCCTGCAACAGCTCATGAACTGTTTTCATTGACTTCTAGAATAAATCAGTTTCTGACAACTCAGTCTTCTTTGGACCCATTGAATAATATGAAAGATAAGCATTTGCATAAAGTTTGTAACACAATCATTTCAGAGGCATAATCTTACACCCCATGTAACAGTCGTTTATAATCAAGGTCAAGAAAAACTACTATATTAGACAAAAAATAGAGTAAAAGTAATTAATGATCATATGTGACCGAATAATTTAAAGCTAAGCTTGTGTATTAGTGGGCACAAACCATAACAGTAAGCTTGTGTATTAAATTCAACAAAGCATCAAGTCCCAAGTATTTCAAACGATAGGGACAAGTGAGTTATTGTCTATTGAGGGTTATAGAAAAAGGATTATCTTCCTCAACCACTGCACTAGATAGAAAGTAAGTAACAGGAGTAAGAAAATGACTTTGATATCATATAACACGAAATGACATCTTAAAGAAGTAGAAATTGAACATGCAAATTAAGTGTGGGAACCAGAAGAAGAAGAGGAACCATCAATTCTATCTCAATGGCTGAGCTTGAAATCGAAGTCTCAAACAAGGTTGAACAACTTCGTCAAAAAAAAACAAGGTTGAACAACTTTAGGGAAAAACAACGTCAAGAGCCGCATGCAGTACAGAGACCGGACCCTCCTCTAAACCCATGTCTCGGCTTGTGTCATGGATACTAGTATGATAGTGTAGGATATCAATATCGTGAATCTTAGACAGACTCATTTGACAAATATACCACTCACCAAAAACTAACTATGTTGTTTGAGAATTGAGATAAAGATTGTGGGGTTAGCCAACTTTTAAGACTTAACACCAGAAGGAACTAACAAGAGCATTAAGGAGACAAGATTTCAAAAGCCTGAAATCATGTAACTTTTTGTATGTCACGTTTTAAAAATTATGTGGGAATCATAGGATTTTGTCATTGGTTTTGCTATATTATTACAAGTTATGCCATTGCTTAAAATAAATCTATCTAATTAAGGGAATATCCAGAAAACATAATAACTATACATACCGTATCCGAGCATACTCGGACCATTTCAAAATCTAAAAATCGACTGAATCCCACGTTGTATAATTTACTGGCCGGGTTCTACACCCATATTATTTAGTTTTCTTCTTGATAGTTTACTATAGTAAACACGGCCCATCTTCAATCACTTTTCTTATAAAAAATAGATCATAGTTTTATATTGTAGAATACTAAAAAATGTGTCGACTATATTTTCTCCCATATACCAATATTTTACCATAATCTACAACAAACAAATATGCAAATTCTTGGCATTCTTACATTTTACAGCAAATCATTTAACCATTTCAATATGTATATATCGTATTACAATGTACATATGTTACACTCAAAATGGGTTCTTAAAATTATTATCCAAACCAAACAAAAACAACTAAAATATTAAATCGAGATTCACAAATAACCAATGGTACTTATATATTTGTACCAAAAAACCAAAAATTAGAACTAGAACCGAACTATAAAAATACTGAAACCCAACCGTCCATGCCTATACATATTAGTAAGCAAAAAAATGGATCAATAAATTTATCAACTAAAAATAATCTCGCGCTTTGAAAGTGCGGATCAAAATCTAGTACTCTATTAAAACAAAAGAAGCTAAAAACGGCTTGTAAGAGAATCATAAGCCTATGTTTTTGTAACAACCAAAACTGCAAATTTGTTGATAATATATGCAAATATATAGCCAGGTCATGCTTAGTAAAAGTATACAAGATGGTAGAACTATAGTCTATAAAAAGAGAGCAGATATCCAGTCTATAATAATCTACCTCAATTTTCAGTTTTAAGTAACACACCAGAAGAAATTACAAATGTATTTTTTTTCTGCTTGTTTTTATTATTATGGCTACTTTTGTAATATACGAAGCCCACCTATTGACCAAAAATAGTTGACAAAAGACCAAAAATATAAAGCCCAGTAAGGCCCAACTGGGGTCTAATCTGGATCCGCCGGGTTCAGAGAAGTCGGTTTTGTAAAGTTCGGCTTCTTCGCTCGTCTTTTTGTTCTGCTTCTCTCTCCGAGAGAGAAGAAGGTAAGAAGAAAGCTTCTCTGGATTCCAAAAGTCTCTCTCTTTTCGCTTCTACTTGTCTCTCAGCAAGTCAAATATCTAACCCATTGGGTTGTTCATTAGTTTATAGCTTTCTTCCTCAGGAAAACACAAAGCTCAGATCAGCTGCGAAGCCTTCTTTCGTGTCTAGGTCTCGAAGACAGTAACGTGACTCAGAGATTACCGGTAAAAATCTATCCTTTATAGACATAAGTAGGTGATAATGAAACTAAATGTTGACTATTAACTGTTCGTTTAAATTCCCAAGAGAGTATTTACTGGTCGTATGAACAATACACATCCATGAGAACTGATCTGGAACTCTTCTCTCTTTTTTGTTCCTTTTGTTCCAGTGTCTTTGTCTAGATTGCTGTGTTTGTGTAAACATGGAACCCAACAAGGAAGATAACGCTCAGATCACAGCAGCTCCAGTTCCAGGTTATTTTATCAGCATTCCCACTCATTGTTTCATCTTAAGCTTATGCGTACTTGAATCCCTAACGCTCATAAAATTTTCGCCTTTACAGGCGTCTCTACTATACCACCAATGGCTCCAATACCGATGGTTCAACATCCTCCACCACTTGCACGTCCACCTACTTTCAGGCCACCACAAAACGGTGGAGACAAAGCTAGCGACTCGGATTCTGAATCAGAGGATGAGCATTACGTGATATCTGAAGAGAGTAAGCAGGTCAGAGAAAGACAAGAGAAGGCAATGCAGGAGTTGCTTATAAAGCGTCGTGCTGCTGCTATCGCAGTGCCAACGAACGACAGATCTGTTAGAGACCGGCTTAGACGGCTTGGGGAGCCTATTACTCTATTTGGGGAACAGGAGATGGAGAGAAGAGCTAGGTTGGCTCAGCTTATGGCTAGGCTTGATATCGGCGGGCAGTTGGATAGACTGCTTCAGGCTCACGAGGAAGATGCGGCTCCAAAAGAGGAAGTGGAAGATGAAGAACTTCAGTACCCTTTTTTCACTGAGGGGCCAAAGGAGCTTAGAGAGGCTAGAATAGATATTGCCAAGTTTTCTGTGAAGAGAGCTGCTGTAAGGATTCAGCGTGCGAAGCGGAGGAGGGATGATCCTGATGAAGATGTGGATGCAGAGACTAAGTGGGCTTTAAAGCAGGCTAAAGGAATGGTTCTTGATTGCAGTAACTTTGGGGATGATCGTCCTTTAACTGGCTGCTCCTTCTCAAGAGATGGAAAGATACTTGCCACATGGTATATCTCCTTCTCACTCTCAAGCATATAATTTTATATTCATGTCTAAATGCATTTGTCCCTTATACTTGCATCAGCATTACACTCTCTGGGTTCTTGGCTTGTGATGCACATCTGTTTAGTAATTTTTGGTTTTTCTTTGGCTAGTTCTCTAAGTGGAGTCACTAAATTATGGGAGATGCCTCAAGTTACAAACAAGATTGCTGTGTTGAAGGATCACAAAGAACGTGCAACTGATGTAGTGTTCTCCCCTGTGGATGATTGCCTAGCAACTGCTTCTGCTGATCGAACTGCAAAGTTGTGGAAAACTGATGGA
Source organism: Raphanus sativus (assembly GCF_000801105.2). NCBI lineage: Eukaryota > Viridiplantae > Streptophyta > Magnoliopsida > Brassicales > Brassicaceae > Raphanus > Raphanus sativus. The sequence continues at coordinate 51,252,517 of NC_079516.1, read as the reverse complement.
ACGCTCCTACAAACGTTTGAAGGTCATTTGGATCGTCTTGCACGTGTTGCCTTCCACCCATCAGGGAAGTACCTCGGGACAACAAGCTTTGACAAAACATGGAGATTGTGGGATATTAACACAGGATCAGAGCTGCTGTTGCAAGAAGGCCACAGTCGCAGTGTCTATGGAATTGCATTCCAACAAGATGGAGCATTAGCAGCTTCCTCTGGGCTTGATTCGCTTGCACGGGTTTGGGATCTCCGCACTGGTAGGAGTATTCTCGTCTTCCAAGGACACATCAAACCGGTAAGACCAAGTTCTTTTCCTTTTGATCCTCTTACTCAGCCAAAAGCGAGATCATATACTAATGTTCCTCTGTTCTTCATACTTCTCTAGGTTCTCTCAGTGAACTTCTCTCCGAATGGATATCACTTAGCATCTGGTGGTGAGGATAATCAGTGCCGTATTTGGGATTTAAGAATGAGAAAGTCATTGTACATTATACCAGCTCATGCTAACCTTGTGTCTCAAGTGAAGTATGAACCACAAGAAGGCTACTTCCTGGCCACTGCATCATACGACATGAAAGTCAATGCAAGTCCTTGCCTATGTCTTTTGTTTCATTTGCTTATAGTTTGATTCTCATCCTTTTTTTACATTTTGTCTTATACCAGATATGGTCAGGCAGAGATTTCTCGCTTGTTAAAAGCTTAGCAGGACACGAATCAAAAGTCGCCTCTCTAGATATCACTACAGATAGCTCGTGTATCGCAACTGTATCACACGACCGTACCATCAAGCTTTGGACAAGCAGTAGCAACGAAGAAGAAGAAGATCGAGGCGGGGAAACAATGGACATGGATCTCTAGTTTCTTTATTCATCATATTTGCGTGAGAAGAAAGCAACAATGGGTTCAAAGATTAACTTGTTACAGAGAATCTTTAAAATGTTATTGATTTGCAATCTTGTGGAGGATTAACAAAACTCAGGATGATGATACATTGTCTTTTGAAAATTTTGCTAATAGTCGAACAAAAGAAAGTTACATTGCTATATCAGATTGTACAAGGAAGATAAGTTATGTTCTGTATGTGTGATCTGTCTTAAGAACAGAGGGACAGAATCTTCTAAAGACTCTTCAGGTTGCAAATTTATTTGTACCAACCAGCTAGAAAGTATCTCAGTATGAAACAGAAGGCGCAAGCTAGAGCCTGAAATAGAAACAAAACCAATATCGATTATTTTCATGCTACAAAAATGGTGATGAACATGTATCTTGAGAGTTACCTGGAAAACAAGAAGATGGATGCAAAGAGACTTTTCTGATCTAGGTCCAAACAACCTCAAGTAAACGTTGACGAGCGTCCCATCTTTTGTTCCGGTCAGTAATCCGGTTGCAGGATCAAACCTGGATGTTTCCAAAAGACAAGTTGAGTGATGTTTCTGTTCTTCAAATCAATCTACAAATGGTAAGAACACAGATATGGTTTACCTTGGGAGACGATGACGTGGACATTTCACAATGCCAGCAAGCTGCAAAAGTCATATATAGTACGTTAGATGGTTAAACACATGAGTTTATACGATTATAAGTTTGCTGGAGAGAAGTGTATTTAGATATGAACCTGAGGAAGCGACAACAGGAAGTTCAGGACTTGGGGAAGAAAGAAGATGAGGAGGGTTTCACTGCAAAAGCAAAATATCAAAATATCAGTTGCAAATGGTGAATATTTACTATGATGTGTTTATAAGAAGGTCATAGAGTAAATAGCTTCCATGTAATAGTGAAGTACGTCGGAAATATACCTGAAGTGACCCAAAATGCCAACAACTGCCATAGTCATTCCGGCGAAGACTGTGTAAGTGTCTCCAACAAAAACTGAAGAAGGATACCTAACACCAGAAGATGGCAAGAATTACTTCAACAAAGTTAGAAAATATAAGTTTCAAAGAGAAAATCTTGTGAGATGGCTTTACCAATTGAAAGCAAGCAATGCCAAGGATGTTGCCATCAGCGGTTGAGTAAGGTATATCGAAAAGGCATGAGCTTGGTGATACTCAGGATCAGTAGATGATCCGATTTGCATAACGTTGTGTATCAGGATCTACAAATATAACTTGGATGCATTCACATCTCAAACCCAAAAAACGAACAGTGAGTGGAATGTTTATAGATAGGACTTACCGCAGATGCAGTAACAACAGTTTGACCAATCTCAAGGCCATTCAAACCAGCATGAATGTTTATAGAGTTTGTACAAAAGACAGCAAGTAACCCCATATATAACTTATACATCCGTCCTGCAACATTGAAACATCTACTTAGCTACTAATCATGGAAGTGTAACATTGATAACATACTACAACAAGAATCAGTACCTAGATCAAGCACTTCCAAGCCAACATAACCAACTAAAGGTTTCGGTATAACAATAGTTGTATGTCCAGCATAAGCCATCAGCAATGGAAGCGTAGCAAAAGACGGCAACACAAGTTTCCTGCTGGTTAAAAACTAACAAAGAGTCATGTGAATATTATCAAAACAAAATACAGAAGAAGAGAAAAAAAAATGAAACTTACACTCTCCAAGGGACATCAAGAACATCATCTACAAACCCAAGCAAGATCATGAAGCAAATAGATGCTAACGCTGCATTATACTCCACAAGCCACTACACAGAACAGAACCACATTCATTAACACTGATATAAAAAACAGAATCATCGGTCAAACAAAACAAGCAGACTTACATTCGAGTCCTCAGTGAAATTGAAGTACTGAAATATAATCGCCACGATCAAGAACACAACACCAACAACAATACCCAACGACTCAGGCCTGTGACCAAAAAAAAAGACTGATGAATATAATAAACATGTAAAAGGAAGCAACTTTCGAATCAAAAGACTCACACTTTAACCTCTCCCTGAGGCGTTCCTCTCTTGTTGATATCGAAACCAAACATGTTACGCCTCAGAACGTATCTGGCAGCTACGGGGATCATCTTGAGCGTGACGAAGAAACCCACCAGGCTGAGCCCTGCGTTGATGAGGATGGGGCGTTTCAGCTCTGCGTCGACGTCGTAGTGGAAACAGAGGAGGTAGAGATAGAGTGAGCAGAGGAGAGTGGAGATCACGGAGATCGTTCCCAGTTTCGGTGGGGATAGATTGAATACGTCGTCGCTGGGAGTGTTCCGGGTCGTCTTCTGATCCGATGGAGATGATTTGGGCTCTGACGGGTCGGGTTTTGTTGTCGGAGAAGGTCGTTTACGAGCTGCCATGGCGGATCTCTGTTCGGTTGAATTCGGTTTTTTCCCTCGCGTCTTGATTTGGTTTTAAGCTACGTTTCGTTGAAAGATTGAACACTTTTTGGCGTCATTGAACCAATAGGAATCTGCCATTCTGATGTAATATGACACGTGTCGTCCAAGTTGGATTTTAAATATTTAAAGACCAACAATAGAAAGCCTCCGAGGTGATTAGATGCTCTCACCTGTTGGGTTGTTTCGATTGCTGTATAATGAACCAAGACAAGGCAAAGCCTCAAGCTGTTCTGCTTAACGTTTCTGCTTTTCTAACAAGTACATATCATTTGCAACCGAAACATCCACATTGTGGAAGAACAGAGTCATTCATGCATTGTCCGTGAAACAGCTTTTTCATCGAGATTGGAAGCTCAGAAAGAGTATGTGTATGTGTACGGGGATCTGTTGGACTCGACACAAAGGTACTAAAAACTTTGAGAGAAGTTAAATGAGAAGTGTTTTCGGTTTGTAAGGTTTCTGATGGACATTTTGTTCTCAGGTACCGAACTAGAGGAACATGTATGAGTTTTCTTTTAGGTCTGTAAATGTTTTGAGCGGTGATGTTTTGTACTCTGGTTTTGACTTGTCTTGTTCCCTACCCCCCTTTCAGTTTCAACATTGCTTTCTCGGTTACAACACTCTTTAATCACTGGCTTTGAGCATATATTTATTTGGTTGGTTCGATCAAGCATATTATCAATTTACAATCCAAATTCATATCATCATAAATAAAAGAGAAATAAAGAAACTAGAGCACACCATCATAAAATATATATATTTAATGTTCCTTAAACCATAAGCACTTCCCTTACAACCACAAACTAATTTTATATGTTTCACTTAACATCATCATGAGGAAGAGAAGAATATAAGAAGAAAGATAAAGAAACTAACCGATCATATAAAATATAATTTATGTTTCTTAAACCATTTCAAGCATTTTTCTTGACCTTTCCCTTCTTGCTCTTCCCAATGTTCTTCAACTTCTGTCCCTCACGTTGTACTTCACTCTCTGGCACACCAAGCTCCATGGCTATCTCCTTAATAAGCTTATCATTCCCTCCAACTTTCGCAACCGCATTGTCGTACCTACGGATCATGTGATCGTCCCAAGCACCACTACGAGAACTAGATGACATTTTGTTTTTTTTCTTTTGGTTTGTGAAGAAGAAAAGAGAAGAGATGTGATGAATAGAGAGAGTGTCATGAAGAAGGGGTGATAGTATAAATGCAAAACAAATTGCTTGAGGAAGATGCAAGGAAGGTCGGTTCGTCCCCGAATTGGCAAATTCTATCCCAGGTCCTTAGCATGTGAAATCTCGGCTGATGTCATCGAGACACACCACATTTGGTAATTACTATCTCAACAGTAACTAGCCTCAACATCGACTTTTACTTTTTTCATCTACCAAATTGTAAAACAAATGTATGCAACAAGCACATGTAAATCATTAATATCCTCCTTAAGCTTTTTTACTATTGTATGTGCGAGGATTGAGACACACCACATTTGGTAATTACTATCTCAACAGTAACTAGCCTCAATATCGACTTTTACCTTTTCATCTACCAAATTATAAAACAAATGTATGCAACAAGCACATGTAAATCATTAATATCCTCCTTAAGCTTTTTTACTATTGTATGTGCGAGGATTGAGGCTCCTTAACCAAGATGGTATCTGCGTAGATTTAGTTTTGGAAACGAAACTTCCTATATATATATTACGACGTAACAATACATGCATGCAAAGTTCAAAAAAAAAAAACAATACATGCATGCAATACGTTCCCATTATGCAACCCCCGAAGAGAACTTATATATATATATATATTATTAGCAGTATAGTTTGTGTATATAGGCCATATAACTTACATGTAAATATAACAAGTCTGTATAATCCTTTATATATATACAAGTATAAACTGATCCAACTATGTACAGTATATGTAAGCTGTAAATCATGTACACGTAAGCTATATACACAATAGTACTATACTGCTAATATATATCATCATTTTCAGTTGACTCCCTCTTCACCGGAATCTTGTTTAAGTCAATCCCTCCAATGCTTGATTGCTACACAAACGGGATTAATAGATACTCTTTGGTGCAAAACTGATCCAACTATCTACGCAGGGCTAAGGACATTGATACCTGTATTATACCAGAGGTTGGTAGGAAATTAAAATCTGTTGTATTTTAACAAATAAGCTTTCTTAGTATTGAAGAGATAGTGTCAGAACCCAAATAAAGTCCAAAGAGTAACTACAAAAGCTAATGATGAAGAAAATGAGTCAGAACAAGACTGGGCTACAAAGTCTTCAAAAATTATCAACTAGCAAGGGACAAGTGGGGGAGACGAGATAAAGGCCCTCTTAAGCTGACTATTCTGAGTCTGACTCACACCATGACTGGAGGTGATCAGTAGTGGATCTTGGAGTAGAGGCTAAAGATTTAGTTAATAAATAATTTTTACTTAGTAATATATAAACATGTTATATATACTTTGATTAAAAAAATTAAAAAAATTAGTCAAATAATATGACTAAAATTATTTTTATAACTAAAAGAAGAAAAAGAGTAAACCCACTAACACAATGAAATGAAAAAAATAATAGGAACTTAAGACATTTAAAAATGAATTTGGTTTTCAATGAAAAAAACGAAAAATAAAAACACTAAAAACAAACGTGGAAAATAATGAACGGTAACACTTGGACAAACAAAAAAGAAATTCAGAAAGCAAAGAAAAAAGTAAGGGTAATTGGGGCAGGAGGGATAGCGTCTATGGCCAGGGATTTGCAGCAAGACTTTAACTGTCTTTGTTTATTACGACGTCCACCAATAGCATAGTATCCTCAATATGCTGTCTTTTCCTTTCACCCCTGCCAGTTGTCTTCTCGCTAGTTACAGAAACGTGACCACTCCCTTCATCTTTTGATAATTCTTCAGGGCTGGCCTCCTTTCACCTCTACCAGTATCTATGTAGCTTTAGTTTTGGAAAAGAAGCTTCCTATACCTAAAACCCTTTTTGTCTACTAATTAATACTCCGTTTTAACACTCGACGTGAGTGAAACCTAAGCACGTATACGAATGTAAACATTTAGAAAATAAAGAAAACTTAATATAATCATCCAAGAATTGAACTATTATAATTTTAAGGTTTATAGGTAAGGATGTGGTCTGAACGAGAAAAACCACACTCGAGACATAAGGGTCTTTTAAAGAGGAAACATAAACATGCATATATCGTATATCATATTATTATTTTTGTTCAACTTATCGTATATCATATATGGAAACATATATAATACAAAAAAAGTCTGAAAAGATGTGTATGTTCAAAAAGAAAAGAAAAAAAACAGCAGCTCCAACACTGGTTTTTGAAGTTCTTAACTTAAAAAAAAAGATAAAATCATAAAGACATTAAAGAAAATGAGCAAAATTTCTTAAACTAGGGAGTTTTAGAACCATCTACTTTATTAAAACAGAAGTACACATAAAAAATACCCCTTAGATTTGCATAAAATTTACAACCAAATGCCATTCAAAATTTAATTAACTTACCGTAAAAAACATTTGTCTTTTCCACATATTCAATGTTGTCCTAAACTACATAAAACCAACTAAAACAAAGGAAACAAATAATTTAAAAGCTACGCTTTTGTTCTCCAGGTAGACAATATTTTGCTTTACCTACCATATCATTTCTCCTGCAATATCGACACCAAGTAAACTTCATGAATAATTCAAAAAAATGACAAAGCTCAGAAAGGGGATATATAAAACCTATCCAAAAATGAACGCTTCCATATGAGATTCGAGTTAGCCAATATATCCATATCAACTTTAATTACAATCAATGAAGAATCTTTATTATAAGATTGGGAATTTTCTCAAAAAAAAAAAAGATTGGGAAACTGAATCACACAAACAGTTATAATATTACCTATTACTAAATCACAAAATTAATTTTCAAAATCATTCCTTTCCCTTGACTTGCGGATCAATCAAATTTAATTTTTAAAATTAAATGTATAAAATCTATCCCAAAATCAATAATATTAAAATAGAAGGACTTTTTATCTACTTAATCCATCTATTAACTATTTTCTAAATTATAAAATAACATAATATAATAAATGAATGAATTTTACAACATACTTCAACTTATTAAAAAAAATATTAAAGTACGATATATAAACTAATAAATAATTTCATAAGTTAATATATATATTTATATTAAATATTTTTAGAATTTTAATTTATTTATCAAGTATAAGACATGTTGAATGATAATAGTTAATTTGTATAATAAAGTTGACCAAAAATATAATAATAAAATAAATTTTACCAATATAAAGATTACAACAAAATTGTGGGTTTAATATAACTTTTAAATAGAGTTTAACGAGATTATATATAGAGTCATTGATGTTATCGGTTTAACTGCGGGTCTGGACCGGGTTACAGTACACTGAATATAACATTTCATCAGTAACATTTAAAAGTATATACGCAATAAAAATAAAAAATAATATTATTCGGAAATAATCCCGCCCTTTTAAGGGCGGGTCAAAATCTAGTTGAAACATTAAAGCAACAGACGTCACCTTATTAATATTTCAAGACTTGCAATAATCAAAATATTAAATTTTTTCTTTTAAAACCACTCACCGTATCCGTCGATGATGATGCTCTAAAATTCTCTAGAGAAAAAATTATGGATACTCATTGGACTCCATTAGCCACTTATCTCTTTCATATTAGTTGATTTCTAAAAAGAAAAAAAATAAAAGGTTTAATTAACTTAAATCAAAATAATAATATTTTGTTTGTTTAGAAACCTATTTGGATTTCTTTCGAAAACCAAAATCGAACTTAAACCAAATTGAGGAATGGATACAAGAATATTTAAAATACAGTTTATAAACCTATAATTATTAATAATATTTAATTTTAAAATTACCAAAAATAAAAATAATACTTATAAACCAAAATACCGAAAAATCTGGCATATCCAAAAAATAATCTAATTTTAAAAAATCAAATGACCTAAAAGAACTGAATTACCTAGGTATTCTTTATTTAAAATATTAAAAATCATTATCATTACCTGATATTTAATCTGAAAACCGCAAAGATCTAATTATTATCTAAATTATTTACAATTTACCAAAAATCAGAACCGAACACGAATAAAAAAGTTATCAGATACTTAGTTAGTTCTTAGGATTATACCCAAACCAAATCAAAATCGAATCAAATTTTATAAATAACTGAACGATTCTTATATCTCTTAAACTATAAAAAACATAAACAAATCTATAAAAAATATATAAACGGAAAAAAAAACTAAACCAAAACCAAATCGAAAACCAAACTTCTACGCATAGTTTGATCTACTCGGGGCCAATTCAACACATATCTAAAGCACACAACAATTATAATTAATAACTAGATCTTGACCCGCCCAACCGGGCGGGTATTTATTTTATGTTTTTAGTTTTTATTTATAAATGATATATTTGTAATATTTAAACATAAATTTAGATTGAAAATTAACATTTGTAGTTATAATAAAAATTAAAAATTTAAAAAAATATTCTGATATAAATTTTAAATTCCTAATTAAAATAATATAGAGATGGGTCATAATTTTTTCTAATTCCAAAATCTTAGCATTCTTAATAACAAATAAAATAATTTATAAATACATAAAATATATAAACATATTTGAAATTAAAATAAATTTGTTAAAAAAAATCTTACGCCATTTTTGTTTATTTCTATAGTTTTACCCGTGGCCGTATAAATATTTGCTTTCACTTCCATTTTTTTCTTTGTTCTAATGATAATATATATATATATATATATATATAATATATATATGTGTGTGTGTGTGTGTGTGTGTGTAAATTAATATGTATTACATAATTGTTGGTATAACATTTTAAAACAAAAATTTTATATATATTACTTTAAATAATTATATTATGTGATTTTAACCGTCTATTATATTACAGTGTATCATATAAAATCTAATATTTATAACTAATTGGACTTATATTATAAAAGTGTTATACTAACAATTTATAAATAAATATTTTATATTTTATCTATATGATATATAAATTGATTTTAATGTGTGATTTTTATTTTATTATTTTTATTAATAAATATTGAAAACTATTAAATGTTACAAAAAAATCTATTAGGAAATTTATTTTGGTTAAGATTCATTCTATTAAAAAATCTATTATTTAAATTAGGAAAATACATTAAATACTTAAATCTATCATTTAAATAAGGAAAAGACAAAATTATCTACTATCTTTGTTACCAAACAAAATTTAATTTTTTTTAAAAACTACTATGCATGTTACCAAACAAAAGCTTAAAGTACTTTTACTTTAATAAGATAGATAAATACACAATAGATGTTGTAGAAGCAGGTATACAATAAATTTATAAAATAAACATACAATACATACATACATAGAAAAACTACGTTCAACCAAATATATCACATTCCCCGCGAAGCCAGGAAATCACTAGTGAGACTTCTACACAGCCTACTAGACTTCACGGACCAGAGGCACGACGTTGGGTCTGTCAAATCTCCATGGCTCCATCACGGTAATGCTGGAGTGAGGATTTTCTGCCTGAACTCAATACTTGCTCTCTCGGAATCTATTGATAAACCCATCTCTCTGTCCTATGTGAATGTGAAAAGCTCAGAAGTTCATATCGTTTTATTTGGTGCAATCTCTGGAGTCAACTCCAAATATCCAAGCAAAGCTCATCATCAACGTCACACTTCAACAAGTGCAAATATCAAACCAAGTTTCTTATTGGGTTGGAGTCTCTTCAAGCTTGAAGATTGTAGTCCCTTAGCCCTTTTTCTCTCCAAAAAGGCTAGCCAAACTTCCTCATGCCAGGGCCATGAGAGATCACTATCCATCTTCCTCCTCTTTGTGGGATTGAAAAGTTCCATCAAAACACTTCTGTGTGTGAGCCCAATAAACTCAACCTTTATGGAAAAGTTTATACAAATTTCCTCTCGCCAGGGCCTAGAAAGATCATTTTCACCATCCTCCTTCTCAAAGGAGAGAATCATTTCACCACAGTCCTTCTTCATAAGAGGAGATCCTCATCCGGTCTTCAAAATGTTGATCAACAATGGTGCAGCTACATCCCCATCTCACTCAACGACAGCGACAACATTCGTTGTAGCGTCGCCCCTATTTGCGGAAACTTTGGCAATGAAAAATGTCATGACCTCTGCTCACAGTTGTGGGTTAAACACTCTCAGCTTAGAAGCCCTTGTCAAGAAGCTTCCGATTTTTTTCTATGATTCAAACCGTTTAACCTATCCCTTTATTGCTTTAGTTTTCTTTAATATATCAAGTGAGTTTCACCCTATGACACTGAACTCTCTATTTATAATCTTCAGTTAAGTCTAATATAATCCTTGGTTTCACAAAAAAAAAGAAAAAAGAGACTTCTACACAGCATAATTAATAGTAGTAGTGAGACCGTGATGATCGGTGAAGGGGTGAAGAGTAACTTACTACGGAGTACGGACAAATACTAAAAGCACGTTTTGGGCCCAAAAATGTATCTACAGTGACATAGAAGCCAATGTATATGAAGTTCAGCCGGAATCTTGTTTGAGATATACTTCTTGGTGCAAAACTCTAATGTTTTATTTTTTCAAAAGAAGACCCGAATGTTTTATGCCTTACAAATTTATAATCTATTGTTACTTGTTTTATTTTTGTCTACAATCTCTTGTTACTTGTTAGGTTAGACTTCTATATCTTCTATTTGGGCCTCCGTACACATCATCAGACCAAAGAAACAAGCCCACTAGGCGAAACAGAATTGTATCTCACAAATGTATTTGGCAAGAATTCTGATATCATCTCTATGGAAAATATATATTTTAAAGCATGTTTTACAGTGATAAAAAGGGAACTTCGACATAATATAGTATCATATGGAAATATATTTTTTAAAGCATATTTTACTGTGATCAAAAAGGAACTTTGACATAATGTAGTATCATATCTATCTCTATGACATAATTCTGATATCATCTCTACGGGAAATATATATTTTAAAGCATATTTTATTGTGATAAAAAAGTAAATTCGACATAACGTAGTATCATATCTTGGGCATTAACTTTAGGGAGATTATGAGCTATATATATAAATATGTGACTATTTACTTTTAATTTATAGAAAGATCTTTACTATAACTCTATAAGTATTAGCAGCACGTGGAATCCTTTTTATTATCAGCGATGGAGACGGCAGAGAAGCGAGTAGCGATTGCATCATCATTATCATCTCAGAGAAAGAGAAAGAGAAGAAAAATCCGAAGAATAATAAGAAAAAGAAGAAGAAGAAACGAGAAGCTAGTGACTGCTCCATTATCACTACCAAACGATGTCGTCGAGGAGATCTTCTTGCGGCTTCCAGTGAAAGCCATAATTCGACTCAAGTCGCTCTCAAAACAATGGAGAGTGACGATAGAGTCTCTCTCTTTCGCAGAGAGACACTTGAAGATCGCCGAGCAATACTGCGTGGTTCATCCCAAGGTTATGGTCATCACCGTAGAAGATTGCGAAAAGTGGACTCTTCGCCCAGACACAGACATTGGTTTTAGAACATTCTGCTTAGAATCGGGTTCTACTCTATCTTTTAGTCTTATCAATTTCCCTCAAGGATTCTTTAACTCTACCTACGTTTCAGAAAACTGTGATGGCCTTTTCTGCATTCATTCCCCACAATCTCACTCTGTATATGTAGTTAACCCGGCTACACGGTGGCTTCGACAACTTCCTCCCTCTAGGTTTCAGATTTCGATTCACAAGTTTTACCCGACTCCAGAAGATTGGAGATTAATGGATTCAGTCTTTCATCTAGCATTTGTCAAGGCTGCTGCTTCTGGTTATAAATTAGTTTGGTTGTATAATTGTGAAAACTACAACGCTGATGCTTCGTTTCCGAACGAGGGAGTTACCAAGTGCGAGATTTTTGACTTTAGGGCAAACACTTGGAGATACTTGTCTTGCACTCCAAGTTATCGTATATTTTATGATCAAAAGCCCGCCTATTCAGATGGGTCGGTGTACTGGTTCACGGAACCATATAACGCTAGAATCCAAGTGGTAGCTTTTGATATCCAGACAGAAACATTCAGGTTGCTGCCGAATATCATTCCTGCCATTGCTGGTTCAGATCCTAACCATATAGACATGTGCAGTCTGGATAACCGTTTGTGTATGTCGATGAGGGATCACGTTACCATGATCCAAGAGATTTGGAGGTTAAAACCATCAGAAGACACTTGGGAGAAGATTTTTTCCATAGATCTCATTTCCTGCCCTTCTCCTCAGACTGAGATCCGCGATATGTTTGAATGGAGCAATAAGGATATGGTTGAGCCATCCACACCTGTGGCAGTATGCAAGAACAAGAAGATCCTGCTTTCACATCGCTGTTCCCGCGGTCTGGTAAAATACGACCCCCTAACAAAGTCTCTAGACTTTTTTTACCGGAATTATAGGGCTTGGAGAAAAGTTACTTATTTTCAAAGTTTGATCTCTCATATCTAATCAAGAGATTATACTATTTGCAACAACGTTTGATGTGTATTCAGAGCATGAAAGTAACATAGCATGTCTATCTTTTCTAAAGATCCATATCTCTTGCAATTTCTTCTCCTCTTTAGATGGAAAATGATGTGTGACGGTCGATTAGTAATCGTTTATATTTTAGTATTACCTTTGCGAACTTTTTTTTTGTATTTTGTCAAAAATTCTTCCAAAGGTCTTCTATTCTTTTTATTAAAGACCAACAACAATAGAAAAGCCTCCGAGGTGATTATTAATAACCGAACAAGAGAAACAAACCTAGGGATAAAATTCAAAATGAACTTTGCTTCCAATTGATAGTCATATAATTTTAGAAAATAATAGTTTCCAACCATACAACTATACAAGGTAGTTTTCTAAATTTCCTTTTTGAAAAAATCTTTCTATAGTGGTTGAGAAACTATGCATAAAGACAGAAAAGGACGGTTTTATTCTTGTTGGCAAACATAAAATACACAAAACAAACTCACCCAATTATTAAAAAGAACGTGATCCTCGTGTCGGTGTCTCTAGAATCACTTTTTTGGTCCTAACTACTAAGATCTGAACTTTTTGTTATCTCCAAACCTTTTCAACTTAGAAAAATGCTCAGGTGGTTAACTTTGTTTCTCTTGGCATTATGTTTTCTCACAACGTCTTCCTCGGCGAGATCCTTCATCACCATTAAACCTCAGCCTATTGATTCGTTTCTACCTAAACCACAGCTAGAGGTAATAACATATCTCAAATCACTTGTAAGATTCTTGATCCAGGAATCAAGGAAACAAACCTATCAATGGTCGATTGATTAATTTTCTTTGTTCATTTTGGATCAAATATTTCAGAATGCGGGTGGGTGTTCTTACACGGTGATCATTAAGACAAGCTGTTCCTCGGTGTCTTACACCAGAGATAAGATCAGTATCGCGTTTGGTGATGTCTACGGCAACCAGGTAAACTGTTTTTTTTTTCTTTGTTCCTTACGTCTAAACAAAGTTTCTAGAATCTTTAGATGCAAATAACGTGGCTTAGTGTTTCACCAATCACAGATTATTAGTAATCGACATAAACAGCTAATATGAGAAAAGTTAGATCTTAAAATTCAATTTTCTTTGTCAGCGACTTTTTGGTCATCATCTTTTTAATGTTTTCAAACTATACATCAATGTAATAAAGTATAGTATACTATCAAGTATTAGCTTGCATTTTGGTGAATAGTGTTAAAAATTAAATTGCATTCTGACAGTTATATTAACCTTCTCCTCTTTGGTTATCCTTTTTTTTTTTTTGCTTAAGGTATACGTGAAGAGACTAGACGATCCACACTCGAGGGCATTTGAAAGATGTTCTTCGGACACATACAAGATAACAGGACCGTGTATGCATGACGTCTGTTATCTCTACCTACTCAGACAAGGATACGACGGCTGGAAACCAGAGAACGTCAAGATCTATGGCTCGTACATCAGATCAGCCACTTTCTACTATAACCTCTTCTTGCCTAACTCTGTTTGGTACGGCTTTAACGTCTGCAACGGCATTGCCAAGTCTTCTCAGCCCAACATTGCCTCCGTTGCAGCTATGTAAAACTGAAGAGAAGCAATCTGTTTTGAGTGTATATGTGAGAAGAAAAAACATGTAATTTTAAAGTTAAATAACGCTTTAAATCAAATAAATGCAATGTGTGGTTTACAAGGACTCTACAAACTGAGTAACTTGAAGCTCAAGTTGTTGCTTCAACACACAGTTCATTAACCATTCACTGCTGAACGTCCAGACCCTCTTCTTTGCTGCGCACAAAGCCTCAGCTGTGTCTTCTTCGCACCCTATGTATATCGTTTTAGATGCCTCGTTTACCTCATCCAATCCTCTAATCACCTGAAAGGTCCGCACACACAAAAAAAAAAAATTACATACATGCTTTGGATTCTGAATGTTGAAAAGCACACTTACATTTCCACCAGCAGATTTTATGATAGCAGATGAAGTGTCAACAGGCAACTTAACGTGAGGTCCAACGCACACGTCATATCCTTTTAGCAACGAGTTTGGTCTAGCTTTTGCTCTGAGAACTGTGCTTTTCAAATCAGTTTCATATTTTAACTGGTAGTCATCATCGTGCAATATGTGGGAGGCTTCATCTAATGCACAAACAGTGTCATCAGCAAAAGAGTTCAGTTAATAATAACACACCAGAGAGAGAGAGTTCATCTTACTAGCAAATCTGCCTTGTCGGAAACTTTCTTTTAACCAACTTGGTGATACAATCCAAGCCCTGCAAGCAAGTTTTGATGCGCAATTGAAACGCATAGTTTTGGTAAAAGTCAAACTTGATGCAAGTAAGTTTAGAGACTAACCCAGAGCAAAGAGCCGTGCAGAGATTAAGAGTTTTCCTGACTTTTCCGGTGACAATATGCGTGCTCATGTTGCCATCCAGGGTCACATCCCCACCTAGTTTTCTTATTATCTTGTAATAAGAAAACCAGAAGACAACATAAGGTGAATAGAAAAAAAAACACATCTAAGTGAAATGCATTTATCCAAATACCTCTGTTAACCAATCTCGCTTGTTTTCGTCTCCAATGTCCATCAACAAGATTCTGTAGCTATCAACATTGTTTCTTTTGCAGATTGTGGGCAGAGGATTCTTGGTTGATTTCGATTGCTTGGAGGTTATAGCAAGATCCTCTTTAGCTACGTTAGAGTCATCATTATTGCGTTTTACCCTGATCCTTTTGGATTGTAGAGAAGACAGTGAAGCTTCCTCCCAAGATCTCTTCAAGCCAGGTGTGGACTCACTGTCAGCTGTGGCAGCTTGGTCAGAGATAACTTTCTCGTGTTTCTTTCCTGTGGTGGTTGAGTCCGTTGGACTTCTGATGGTAGAGAGACCTGTGTATGTAACATTGTAACAAAAATGAAAAAAAAAAATTCTCCAATAAGTGAAAAAATGCTTTGTGATATGAACATTAAAGAGAACTTACAGTCAACATAAACGCTTTCACCAAAGCTCTCTCCAAGTTTAACTGATTCTCCGGCCACAAGATTTGCAGGATTGACAGGAGATTCCTTTTTCAGATGAGAAAGCATAAGAGTGGAACCCCCGGGGAAACACAGGGCTTTTCGAATGTTAGGCTTAATGTGTAGCCTCTTTGCTTTTCCCTTCTGGTCTACCTCTGCCAATGCTATAAATCCCTGAAAAAGTACATAAAAAGTTACAGAAAGCCCACAGGTAAAGTAGTTCAGAAATATATCTTAGTTTGAATCCAATAAAGAGAAAGCTCCGAGAACATTAAACGTAGTCACCTGTTTAACCCAGAAGACCTCAGATTCTTTGTCTGCCCAACAGTATATAGTCCGAATGCCAACATTATGAAGCCTCTTCATTAATTCCTCATAGATGAGTTTACCAAAACCCTGAAAATGTATTTGTAGAAGCCCCAATTAGGTTCTAGCAAGCAAGCACGCTATCTTGAGTAAAACCAGTTGCAAAGAAAAAGCTAAACACTTGAAGTGTTTACAGACACGGAGGTTACAGACATTTAACAATAAAAGCTGTTACTATCTAAATGAGTAAGAGCAGGACGAACCTTTTTCTGGTGTGTGAATGTAACAGCAGCAAGAGGTATCTCAGCATACTGTGTATCAGCAGGGACTATTTGATAGGTGATTGCAGCTAAGACCTACCAAAAATCACATACCAATAAAAAAAATTAAATTTATACAATTGCAGACAAACTAAGTGCATATTCTGTCATTCTTTGACAGTGTAGTTAGATAGATTTCAGCTCTTGTATTAGATAAAAGAATATAGCTTTCATGTACATGGATATCAAAGATTCATCAAGTCCTAGGCTGCTTTTTATCAAAGGCCAGAAGCATATAACAAAAGCTTATTCACCTCATCTGAAACACCGTTGAGTGTCGACTTCAGAACCAATGAACAATACTTGCTGCAAGAAAGCACAATATAAACGAGCAGTTAAAAGCAGGACCGGTCATAGACATAGGCAAATGAAACATTGTTCTATACTTGTCTAATGGCTACTAAATTGTTATAAAAAAAAACCAGATTTTTTTTAATTAAAATCCTTACTAAATTGTCTAATTCATAGCTCTCAAAATCTAAGGAATGGTTGAAAGACTCTAAATAAGAGAGAGTGTTAAGTGGAGAATATAACCAACCCTTTAGAGACGCATTTCTCAAGGAAAGCAGAATGCTTCCGAGTGTCTGAAGCGTAGTTCATGTCGGGTAGCTCTTTACTATACAACTTGAGTACTTGCTGATTCAACAACAAAAAAAAAACACAACGAGTGCTAATTAATGAGCGGCGCAATGACACCACTCCAATAAAAAAGAATCAAACTTTGGGTAACTTTTACTGATTCCGGTTTATAACTTCGGTACATGTTCTTCTGGTTTGTGGGGATCTCAGAACCGACCTGGAAGATTGAGTGCTGTCTGAAGATGAGTTTTTTTTTTCTTAATCTAGTTTGAATTGGATGATGATGGGACATTTACGTCGAAAAGATTCAAATGAGATAAGGCGATAATAAACTTGGACACAGTGTCAAAAAAGGCAACTTCTTCCACTTATGTCTAGTGAATTTTGTTTGTCCATTTAGATTCTGCTTTTATGTTGATGAGAATCAAGATGATGCACTTCAACATGGAGGCACCGGACGTTCTGTGCACTTAGGACATGCTGGGTTAGAATCGTGCTTAGGTATGAATACAGTAGGGCATTATTATTTTAGTACAGTGTTGGTAACACTAACACCATCATGTATAATGTATTCAACATCCTTTTCTTACCCACCAACCAGTACTAGTCTGGATACAACATCTGTTCTGGGAACAAAAAAAGTAGCTAAAACGTAATTGTAAACATCAAGAACACTGTACACTGAAAGAATAAATAAAGATGCAAACGTTACCCATAATGCAGGCTGTTATTTTTGTTTATTATGCACATTTAAATATTATTTTTTGGTCAAAATTATGTACATTTAATTTTCTGGAAGAAACAACCAACGAAAATAGTAGTATTATTGTTTTTCTGTTTTTTGTTTTTTTGTTTAAAACAAACAGAGATAATATCTGGAAAGGGCAGAAACCTCGTGAAAGTTGTTGTAATACTCAACATATAACTATAGGTTGTTGGTTACAACTCACATTGGTATTATTATTAACGATAGAGATAAAAACGCGTGTTACTTAAAACACTCTCCTCCTCGTTTCCATCTCCTTCACTTTCTCTAACGCCTCCTATAACTACTCTCACTTTTGTGGATCCAGGGGGTGTGCACTGTGCTTCATCTCCTCCTCCTCCTTTCGTCTAAATTGTTTCTTGACGTACACGTTTCTACAGGTTATCAGAAGAAACCTAACAATGAGTCAACCTCCTGTCGGTGTTCCTCCTCCTCAAGGTTATTCTCTTGCCTATTGCATCGTTATATTTCTTTAAATCTGATCATCTCCGATCCGTGCTTAGCTTTTGATGATCTGAATCAGGCTATCCGCCGGAGGGATATTCAAAAGATGCTTATCCACCGCAAGGATATCCTCCACAGCAGGGGTATCCGCCGCAAGGCTACCCTCCACAGCAGGGGTATCCGCCGCAAGGCTATCCACCACAAGGCTATCCACCACAGCAAGGCTATCCACCACAGCAGGGCTATCCTCCTCAAGGTTATCCTCCTCCTTATGCGCCTCAATATCCTCCGCCACCACCGCATCATCAGCAGCCACAAAAGTCCGGTCCTGGATGTCTAGAAGGATGGTATGTGTCCTAAACTGCACTCGATCTAATCATATCTTGTGACTTTCGTATGGATCTATGTAGACTAGCTATTTTCACTGTTTGATTATATTCAACGTTCAGATTTTTAGTAAAAAAATTGTCTAATGTGGTTACACCTAAAATACTCCTCTGTATAGCTTGAATCATTATTAAAGAGTGTGAAAATTGCATGCATATTGCCTATATGTTTAGGATGAACATGATTACCAACTTGTTAATTTGCATCAATCTTTTTAAAATATTACTGGTTATTCTACATTGCATGTTTACTTATGTTACTGGTTTTTGATAGTGTCATGAATAGTTGAAACTATACATACTTGCATTTTGAGAATATGAACAAATGGTTTTGATTTTGCAGTCTTGCTGCTCTCTGCTGTTGTTGTCTCTTGGATGCTTGCTTCTGATTAAAGTATCTGCTCTCAGAGGCTGCTGATTTCATTTGCAAGAGAAGTGTTTGGCAAAACACAAGAACCTTAAATTGATTTATGGGATATAAAATGAATGGATTGCTGATAATATAATCTCTCGTCTATTCGCTTTCTTTTACGTTTTGTCTTCTTTGGGCTCATAAATTATGTTTCTATCGACGTTCTAGCTAGCTCAGGTTTGGATTTGAGATAATGGGAATGTAAATTGGTTGGTATGATATGAATACACTATTCCTTTTGCCTCAGTACACAGTTTTCTCTCTCTGTGTTCATAATCATAACTCGTATTATCTCATCTTAAATGATTCTTAGTTACTTCCATATATCATTGATTCCCCATACGTATACTATATTATTGCAAAAAGTAGTTTCGATTTCAAGTGGCCATGTTGTCTGCAATCCATTCCACATGGCCACATGGGTTGGTTCTTCCATTAATGTTGTTAGGTAACTGTTGTAATCTGCGAGAGAGCAAAACCCTCTTCAAACATATCAATGCTACTTATGAAACTAGTAGCAATTAGTCAAGGCATAAAATATAAAGTATTTTAGAATTCATTACAAATATTGTGTGTGAAAATATTCCATTACAAGTATTAAAACAACAAAAAAAATAGCAAGATTTTTTATTCAGTCAAAACTTTAAAAAAAAGTACTAACTGGTAGAGTCACAATCATTAGAAGAATATTCAAGAAACATAGCAGCATCAGATGATCCACGCCGTTTTGTTTCGCCGTTGACATAACGAACCAAACCCCTTTGGTTTTTTTCTGTAACATTGATCGCCATCTCTTTCTTGAATCCGTATGAAGATACTGACTGAACACAAGGTTTGGGGGCCTTGTCAGTGGTTTCTACGCGACTTGGCTTCGGATAGTAGAAATCGGTTGGGAAAAAATTGAACTGAAGAAGACCAGACATTGTTTGTTTCTTCTCTTGCAATCAAATCGAAAACTTAAATCAAACTTTGTTAGAGATGGTTGCCGTGTGTTAACGTATCTGCTTTATATAGATGAATAATGGAAATAAGGAGAGGTTTTGGAAAACTTGTTCTTGGGCTCTACGAGTTTTACTTGAAGAACAAGTCTATATCGGTTAGGGTCTGAAAAGTCTTTGTTCTGCCACGTTTTGACTTTAAAATTCGCCTAGAAGTAACTAGAAGGGTAGAGCACTGTCCATATTATTTATTTATGGATACTTTCCCTTTTTCTTTTTGAGCAGCAACTTTTATGGATACTTTCCATATCAGTTTAGTTGCATGTTACAAAGTTCCAAATCGCGCTTTGGATCATGGATCTGATACTTGTCCTCGCCCCCTATGGGATATAACACAAAAAAATTAAAGCCCATTATGGTTGAACTGAAGCCATTTGAGGCCCATACTTTGGTGGCATTGTAACGAAGACAAGACTGCTCCTACTGGACCCATGTTACTTCGCATTCTTCTTGTGAGAGCATGGTTGGGTGGGATCTTTGCCAATTAACATGTTACTTAGTTTGCAAGCTGAAGATTATTTTTGATGTTCTCTTCTAATGCTTACGAATCTGAATCACGAAAGATGATGTGCAGGATCTTTAAAATATTGATACATATTTTCTGATGCTGATCTATTAAGTTATCTTCCGACAAAAAGGAGTGGCTTACAAAAATGTTCTAAACAGTAGATATCAAAGAAGAGTTTCATAACCTATTCAGATCAGTCCTTTGACTCCATAAATTTACCTTTAGCTTTGTGAAAGGTTTTTTAGGTCCTGCGGGAGGGGATTAGTCCAAGAAGATTATGGGTTTAGGCCTAGAATTTTTTGAATTCGAAACAAAAAAAAAAGTTTCTTTAGGTACGGAAACAACATAAAACACTATCGATTTTGTTTCGTATTTATTCTAGAATGATTACTAAAATTTTATAATACTAATAATTTCAAATGTCAATAGATAAAGTTAAACTATTCGGTTATATCAACTTGTCATCAGTTCTACACACAAATTATTTTTATAAGACCAGGGTCTGCCGTACCAAATAGTGCGTCTTACGTTCTGTGGATATTTTTAATTGTTTATGTAGCCGGAACAATTGAATATATCTTGCTAATGATGTTGAAACTTTTTGGTTTACAAATCCATTAACAAAGAAAAACACACACACACAACGTGTTAGGTAGGCATGGGCATTCGGGGTCCCAATCGGATTTCGGTTTTATCCAATCGGGTTTTGGTTTTTCGGGTTTGTTAAAATCAGTCTCATTCGGATTATTTAAAAGTTAGGTTCGGGACCAGTTCGGGTTCTATCGAGTTCGGGTGGGGTTAGTAAATCTTCAAAGAACCGGTACAACCCAATGTACTTTCGGGTTTGGATCCCAATCGGTTCTTAGGTTTAAAAAATCTGATTTGTACCTACTTTGTAACCAAAACATAAGTAAAATTAGTTTGTTTTGGTTTCAAATACCTAATTTGTACCTTTTTGTAACTAAAATATAAATAAAATTGATTTAAAAATAAGAAACGAACATCAACCATGATCATTTAAAGTCAAACGAAAGAAAAACATATTTATTGATAAAAAGAAAATCAAATGAACGAAATCATAAAACAAAAACCACGACCTTATGAAATGAGAAACATTGTTTAATGAAAACAAAATCTAAATTTAAATATTTCAAAATTCAACAGCCACCTTTAACCATCAACTTTCATGTAATAGAACCACCAACCTTTATGTAATACATAAGTATATTAGATGTTCAATATATCCTAATGTATTTTGAGTACATATTAGGAATTGAAATCATGTTTGGTATAAAATCTTTCTAAAGTTTTGAATTCGGATTCTATCGGATATCCATTTAGATTCGGGTTCGGTTCGGATAATACTCATAACCCAAAATACCAAAAAACAAGATCCATTCGGTATTTATGTCGGATTCGGATCGGTTCAGATTCATTTTTATCGGATCGGATTTAGTTCGAATTTTCGGATTCGATTTATTTACCCAGCCCTAGTGTTACGCCACGCCGATGTTAACTTTAGCCGCAAAAGAATGTTATACAAAGTCATCAAATAGTATTTGTTTTAGTTTTTAAGTCTATCTCATGCAACTGTTGAGAAAATTACAAAGCATGGGCTTTTTAGATATACTATCAAAGTATTGAGTTTTTTTTTTTTTTTTTTTGGACAAACAAGTATTGAGTTCTAATTGACAAATAGAAAGATGACGATACCCTTTTTCTTACTGGTTTTCTTTCGCGTGTCATGAAAAAGAGTCTCAACCAATCTTTACGCTAATTGCCCAGAGTAAATAAACTCACTAAAAATAATAAAAAGAAACAAATCGATAAGAAAAAAAGGTAAAAACATTCTCGTAATTCGGCACCAATCAATAAATTATTAAAAAGAACTATTAGGTACATATGAGTCATGACTCATGACTAGACGACCAGTCTGGACCTGCATGTGTCTGTGACGATGTCAGACAATAGTAATGAACTGAATCCAGACGCAAACAAAATAGTAATGAACCGAATCCAGACGCAAACAAAACCTATGTAGTTTATGAGACAAGTGCATATTATCGTTTCTTTAACTTAAAACTCTTTCATTAACCCCTACTACGAGAAAGAAAACAGTAGATAGATTACGTTTGTATTTTCTCCTAGTAGATACGTTGCATGTGTACGTTACAAGACGAAATAAATTTTGAATCGCTTTCTCTTTAAATCTAGGAAAAGGCAAAAGATTAAAAATAAAGAAGGAAGAAAATAGAGGAATGAATGAATAAAGATATGATAGTGTTTTAGGGTATTTAAAGTATCAAAATCATCAAACCACTCTCTCGACGAAGCTTCGCGGAAGCTGCCCATGGCTTCTCTCTTTTCTCTCCCCCATTTAATACCTTCCTTCCTCCCTCTTTCCTCTCACACCAACAAGATACTAACCTCTTCTCATCTCCTCCTTCTTCTTCTCCGGTATCATGAAGCTCGCCGCTAGCCTCAAACGCATGTTCCGGTCCAAGTCCAAAGCCTCTTCGTCCGTCTCCAGATCTGAACCTTCTTCCTTCAGCTCCTCCTCTTCCTCCGACGGTGATCTCAAGCCAGGCCCCGCCGCTACTCCCGTCAGTGTCCTCCTCCCACAAAACTCAGGTGACTTCTACACCGAGTTGGTCCAAGCGTTTAAGCTGATAGACCGGGACGACGACGGTGTGGTTTCGAGGAGAGATCTCGCGGCGCTTCTTAGCAGGCTCAGCCCCGAACCGCCGAGTCCCGAAGAGGTGAGCATGATGCTGAGAGAAGTAGACGCTGCTGAGGGTTGTATCAGCCTCGAGGAGCTGGCTAGCCGCGTGGCTGGGACATCCGCCGGAGAAGGGTGTGTAGAGACGGAGGAGATGAGGGAGGTGTTCGAGTTTTTCGACGCGGACCGGGACGGGAGGATCTCGGCGGAGGAGTTGCATAGAGTTTTTGGAGTTATAGGAGACGAGCGGTGCACGTTAGAAGAGTGTGTGCGTATGATAGCGACTGTTGATAGGAACGGTGATGGTTTTGTTCGGTTCGATGACTTTTGCCGCATGATGGAGCTTCCAGGCTCCAAGCGATGAATGATCATCATTGAGTCATGCTTGTATGATTGAAATGATAATGACATCGTGCCATGCTCTCTCTCTCTCTCTTTTTCTTTTTGCCTTTTATTTACACTATTTTATACATTTCTGTAATTTCTACTTTGCGTTGGGGTTTAAATTCGTGACGGCAAGCAAGTTAACCGTCGGTTTCTCTAAAATTATACTCATAATATGCACATGTGTCACTCTCCGGTTGATCTAAAGAGTTTACTCATCATATTTTGATAAATCTTCTGTTTTACTCAAAAGCTATTGAATTTTGAGATATGTTAAAATTACAAGACCCTTACCCTTGCTCTGTCATCCTAGTTAACCAGTTCATACTTTTTTCCTACCAGCAAAAACTGAATTAAAAACCTAAAATAATTAGGATATC
Source organism: Raphanus sativus (assembly GCF_000801105.2). Lineage (NCBI taxonomy): Eukaryota > Viridiplantae > Streptophyta > Magnoliopsida > Brassicales > Brassicaceae > Raphanus > Raphanus sativus. The sequence goes on along the minus strand of NC_079516.1, from coordinate 51,228,360 downwards.
TCAAAACTATGCAGTGGTTGTATCAAAGCGTATAGCATATTATGTTTTAACTTTTTACCAAAAAAAAAATATTATGTTTTTAACTTGTCCATTATTAAAAACTTTTTGTGCAAGGGATAGTGCGCTATCAGAGGATTACAAAACAACCTATCCGTTTCTGTATTGGTTGTGCTATAATTCAAATACTAGCTAATACTGAAAATTACATTTGAAGTCTTAAAAACTCAACAGGATTAGTTTAATTCAATGTTAAGAGGTTGTAAAACCGTTTACTAAACTTGTATTGGCTGTATTTGCTATGCATCCAGCGAAAACGTATATTTATGATTTAGTTTAATTCATTAACGGTTGTTTTGAAAATAGCTAAAAACTCGGGTTCTGCTAATGCCACATGAAAAGATCGCCACCACTTAAAATTTACCGGCTAGCTTTTTATTACAAATTTTTAAGCAGGCTTTTTATGCGTTGCGTTATATTTGGCTAAACTAGTATAAAGGCATTATACATGTTGGTCAATGTTAAATTTACATTAAAGTTTTATTTTTTTTAACCAATCTAACTACATGTACATAACCGTCGAAAAAAGCACAGAGAGAAAAAACAGTTCTGCCTTTTCTCTAAGTTTCATCGCCGGAAATCACGTCTCCGGCCGGCGGGTTCAGCTCCTGCCACCGCTCCGGCCCTCGTCTCTAATCTTCTTTTATTTCTCTGTTTCAGACTGCGGCCATGCACGTTTTCTTTCGGTGGTGGTCCGCCTTCGGTTTTCGGGGAAGCGGTGGCCTCTTCACTGTGCTTCGCCGGCGTTTGATTCTGGGACCACGCCGTGTCTTCTCCAGGAGTGGTCGCCGGCTTTCGATTTTCATAGATGCGATCGAGCTGACTGAAAGGTGTTTCTTTGTGGGGTTTGGTGGCCGATTTCAGAAGCGGTTTCGGTGTAGCCGACTGAAGCTGTCTGAAGATCGGGTCTGTGGTGATTGATCCCGAATCCTTTCCCTCTAATACAGTCGTTGGAGGTGGATTCGGTGGTCGTGAAGATGTCTCGGTGAGTCCGGGGTTTGTGTGTCAGTCTGTTTCAGCGTCGACCTCTACTTGGGATGGAGTCGGTGATTCGCGATCCGGTGAAGCGGTGGTGTTTGGTTCCGGCGGTTTGCTTCGGCCGTTTGAGATGATGAAGCTTCAGAGACCGACACGTGTTTCTGTGGTGTTGCAGTGGTCAACATGTGGGAAGGATACGTGGTGCGTTTGTATGACGCTTGGATCTCAGTTTTTCCGTTTTGGGTTTGGGGCTCGGTTTGTCTTTGTGGGCTTGTTTTTTCCGGTTGGATTGTGTTTTTTGGGCCGTTTATGGGCTCGTGTAATATGTTCTGTTTTAATAATATTTCAGTTGGAAGAAAAGAAAAACATAACCGTCGAAAAATACATATTGCTAACGATTAGACTCATAAAAATAATTAAGATATGAAGTTCAGGACTAAAAAGAATGAACAAATTTGAGGAGGAACGATGTCCACAAGACCACAATCATTGTCAAGCAAGTGCGCCGACCAACTGTCCTCCGCTCGAACCGAGGCCTATGGAACATGGACCCTCCCCGTCTCCAATGTTTCTTCTTTTCCTTTTTTATAAAATGTAGATTTATTTACCTTCTACAAGTTTTACACTTTCTCTAATTAGAGTCCGCCGAACTCTAAATTGGAAGTAAACGAAAGATACATGCACCACAAGGTCCACGACACAGAAGCTATGTCTCAGTTGAATTTGCGTTAGATAAACAAAGGAATTTGCGCCACTTCTTAAGTCGCAACCACACACCGAGGCGTGGAAATTTGGACCAGCACAAGATTTTTAGTTGGTTAGTAAATGGACTATATTTAATGTATTACATTTGTTATAACTTATAAGCAACGTGTAGACGAATGATTGTGCTAAAGAATCAACAATTCTACCGGAAGTATAAATGCTTTCTACCTAGAGTTATATATTAAGTACTAATGTTACCGACCACATGAATAATTTGAAAGCAGCTTGATTTCTATTATAAAAGTTTCGATGAGATTCTTTTGTTTTAAAAAATACCCCAAAGGTACTCTTTATCTAGTCGAAGTATGGTACCTCAAATGATAAATGAGATAATAGCTCGATTAAAAAAAAGTCCCGAATCCGAATTATGCTTGAAAAAAGCATATAAACTTGTTTGTCGTCTCTTAGACCATCGATATTGGAAGGGCCTTAAGCCAGTCCTTAAAAGAAAAGGAGAAAGGACCGAGGAAAAAATGGGAGAAAATCTCCTATATAAAGGCTGCCTTATGCTTTTCATGACAGAAAAAAAAAAAAAAAAAGCTAAGGGCTTTTTTCTCCGTCCACTAATAATGATGTTTTTAGGACATAAAAATCCTTTTGTTAGGCATATGGAAACAAGTGTTGACCTTAGAGAGATGCATAACAAATTATAAAGTAGATAATTTGGTTGGTCGAGGTCAATAATTCATTCTCATTACATTTCTTTGTCGTCTGCACATTTGTATATTTTACGTAGGCATTATAAATATTTGGAGTTTAGTATGGACTTGAGTCTTAGATAAAAAAATGTACAACAAGATATAATCTTATATGTAAAGTAAAACCAACTTAAAAGTTCCAATTTTAATCGTTGCTATTGTGACAAAAAGTCGTTGCTAAAATAACAAACATTCCAAACTTTAATTATAGTAGTGGTGTGGACATATGTGTGTCCACAGTGGGCATGACTTTTCATATGGCTATAAGTTTGAAAGTTCTTGGGGTGTTTGTTCCTCCTCTTCACACGTTTGTATATATATGTATATATGACAGTTTATATAGATTGTGGACGCTTTGACATTTTGTTGGTCATAAACGCAGTTATCTCTCAAAACATCATCAAGGTGGTAATGTTCTGAGAAATGACTGTTTCTGATCAAAAAAATGCTTTCGATGATATTGATTACAGAAACAGTATATAAAATTTTCGAGTATTTGAAAGATTAATACCGTTTGTTGCACAGAATAAGATCGACGAGAGTGGAAGACTTATTAGCTGTGGACAGTTGGGGAATAGAAAATCCATTAGAGCATCTCTATTTTCTTCTCTGGAATTGAGTAAATGTGACTATGGAGTAAATAATATTTCAACTTCGCTCTATTTTCTATTCCATAATTAAATTTACTCAATAAATGAAATATTTTATTATTTTTTTGTTCATTACTCCATTATGGAGTAAAAAATAAAGTGAGGTTGAAACATTTTTATTTTATAATCATTTTTATTCTATTTTGAAAAAAAAATGAAATTTATATAGGAGATGCTCTTAACCACGGACGGTTGAGTCATTTTGTTTTAGTAAGGACTAATGTAAATATTTGATGTTGGGGAGTAGAAAGCCCATGTTGGTGTCGTATTGATTTAAATCATTTTGTACTTCGATAAAGATTTATATCTACGGTACTGATACATGATATCATACGTGATTGACTTCGGTCAGTTTCTAATTTTGTTAGTTTAATTATAAATACTCTACATAGTAATTAGTGACAAGTAATGATCATTAATAACTTGCAAGCAAACTAGTAATCACCACATGTAACCATAGATATAAGATATGTTGTGTAGTATCGTGTGCGGTAAGAGAGAAAGAGGACAAAATGTAGCATGTGGCTTTAGCAAAAGATTCTATCCCCGAGGAAGCTGGAGCTACAAGAAATGGTTTCTCTTAACGTCGACTTCTGTAAACTCTGCTATCTTCAGTCAATACTCACGGTCCCATTTCTTATCTACAGTCCCATGTTTTTTTAATATATATTGGTTCAACCCGAAAAATCATAAAATCAGATCCGTTCACAAACTGGTTTTGAACAAAAAATTTCAAGTTAATTTATTACAAAAACTAGTTTCGTCCACCTATTAAATACTGCTTATTCCGCTGGTCTGCATTTAGAATTCTGAGAAATCAGTTGTCATTCCCTGATGACTATATGAAAATGAAGTTTTCCTCAGCTTTTTTTTTATGCTGGAATTTCATGTGTTGTTTCTGGAGTAACTGGTTTTATAACGCCCCGACCGCCCACGGCTAATGTGCCACCCACGTCCGTTCTCTCGGTCCATGGGCCCCATTCTATCCGACGTTCGGTCGTTAATTTTTTCAAAGCTCGAAATCATTGTCTACTGTCCTTACAATCACCACCCGACCTTTCCCCGTACTTTGGCCTCACTCACACGATATCGCAAATCACTTCCCGATAGGTCACCCATCATTTCACTACTCAAGCTCAAGCACGCTTAACTCTGGAGTTCTAAACGGATGTGTGACGGAAAAGGTAAATCAACTTTGGTGACATAGGTAGCCAAATTAATTCTCTTAAACTTTTCCGTATATCACAACTCGGGATGTTACAATTCATCCCTTCTCAAAGAACGCAACATCCTCGTTGCGCCCCACGACAGGTCTCAAAATGCCTCTCAGGTCAGAACTGAGACGGCTAACCTGGCTCTGATACCACTTATAACGCCCCGACCGTCCACGGCTAATGGGCCATCCACGCCCGCTCTCTCGGCCCGTGGGCCCCGTTCTATCCGACGTTTGGTCGTTAATTTTTCCAATGCTCGAAATCATTGTCTACTGTCCCTACAATCACCACCCGACCTTTCCCCGTACTTTGGCCTCACTCACACGATATCGCGAATCACTTCCCGATAGATCATCCATCCTTTCACTACTCCAGCCCAAGCACGCTTAACTCTAGAGTTCTAAACGGATGTGTGACGGAAAAAGTAAATCAACTTTGGTGACATAGGTAGTCAAATCAATTCTCTTAAGCATTTCTGTATATCACAACTCGGGATGTTACATGTTTCCCATAAACGCCACAAGGTTCATAACCAACACTGTCGCTGAAACGCTAGACGAACTAGAAGAGAAAGGAGCGAAAGGACACTAACCCATGAAGCATGCCCAATAACCCAGCTATACATTGCTTATGATGCCAAAACCCTATCTTGGACCGAAAGACCAAAGAACCTCCAAACCAAGAACGGTAACACAAAGACGGACACGAGTAAGACCACTGCAACTTGAACCAAACATATTCTAAGACCTGCAAAAAGTATAAGCGGCAACACTACCATGGAAAATCAATTGAAAGCCCATAGCATTGGGATATGTTGAATGCTGATTGGAGTCACCGAGAGAAAATAGAAACTTACATACCACCTAAAGCTTCTACAAACCTCGCCAAAAGATCGCCTCTGAGAATCAAAGTATAATTAACTTTAATACGCCTAGGTTGGAATCAGTGACAGAAGAACCAAGAATAACAATGGGAAACAAGAGCATATCACCACAAATCCTTGTTGACAAGTTCAATGATGAGACTGGAAACAAACCCCGTGATAATGTAAAACGAAAGGATGAAAGCCTAAGATAGTGTTTCGAAGAAGCCATAGACGGCATCTCTGACACCACAATATCTAAATTCTACGAGCCAACACCAAAATAATCAACACCTTTATTTTAATAAAATATGTGTGTTTAAGAGAATAAAATCTCTAATTTGAATCTAGGAGGTTGATTGTTTGGAGTTTTTAAACTAGTTTTTGGTTTTTAATTTTCCAAAATCTATTTTTTATCCAGTTATGATTTTGGTAAAGTAGATTTCCTATTTTTTTAGGGAAACTAGTTTTTGACTCCTATTACTTTTTTATACATAAAAACCAGAATCTCTATTTTCTTGGTTTCTCCTTCAATTTTGCTACGAACCAAAATCAAAAGTATTTTTTATTATTTTTTAAAATTTAAATAAACAACGTAGTATATAAAACTACACTTATCACTCTCAATAATAGCACACAAAACAACGTAGAACAACATCTTTTCTAAGAAATTGAAGTTAATTATATGTTCACTACTTATTGAAGCAATTAAAGTTTTATTAAGGTAAAAATCTAAAAATCACCATTCATGGTTTTCAAGAAAACTAAAATCTACTGCAAAATCAAAAACCAAAAATCAAAATTTAAAATCTAAAATCCAAAAATTAAAACCAAAAACCAAAATCTAGAATCTAGAATCTAGAAAATAATCATCACCTAGACCATCTTTAGTTAATTAAGGACAGAAGAATTTTGAAACCGATTTCTCTCTCTTCTAGATTTCCTCTGAAAAGGTTGGATGGGCTTTTAAAATTCTAAGATTCTATTTAGCCCAATCTAATAAATTAAAATGCCAATTACTCGGCATACGAAAACATATTGGAGATTACTTTATAACTCCTATATATTAATTGAGAAAGATTTGAAAAATTGTAACCTCAATTTTATAATAATTAAAAAAGACCCCAATGCTTAGGTGTCACTCAATTAGATAGTCAATTACATTCAATTGAAAAATAAGTAGGTCCACATTCGATTTTTATATGTTGCTAGATACATTTGTTGGTCAAACTATATGATATGATGATATGATATGATATTTATAATAGAAGCATTTATGATTGTTCCGCTAGATATAATTACTATTTTATTTTATTTCCTTAAATAAAACCTACGGAATTACCATAATGACTAATATATATATATGACAATTAATGTTTCTAATAATAAAGATTTGATAACCATTTATATCTCCTCCATCATTTTTTGTTTTATTTTATATTATTAAAATAAATTAAATAATCGAATTAGCTATAAAATTAAAATTTATATTTTTCGTATATGTTATATTTTGAATTTTAAAAAATGACAATAAATGACTAAAACTATTAAAATTATTATGTTAAAAGTTAATGATCAATGGTTTAACATTTTTACTATAAAAAGATACACATGATTTTAAACCCACATTCGATTTTTATATGTCGCTAGATACATTCGATTTTTATATGTCACTAGATACATTCTTTGGTCAAACTATATATGATATAATATGATATTTATGATAGAAGCATTTATGATTGTTCCGCTAGATATAATTACTATTTTCTTTTCTTTCCTTAAATAAAACCTATGAAATTACCATAAATGACTAATATATATATATATGACAATTAATGTATCTAATAATATATATTTGACAACAATTTATATATCCTCCATCATTTTTTGTTTAATTTTATATTATTAAAATAAATTAAACAATCGAATTAGCTATAAAATTAAAATTTAGATTTTTCGTATATGTTATATTTCAAATTTTAAAAAATGACAATAAATGACTAAAACTATTAAACTATTATGTTAAAAATTAATGATCAATGGTTTAATACTTTTATTATAAAAAGATACACATGATTTTAAAACCATATGAGTAAAAAGTATCATTTAATAATAAAACAAATAAATATATAGATTAAACTATATACCATATAAGATTACATAAATATTTTAATTTCAAAACTTTCAATGAGTTTTCAAGAACATTTATAAATTATAAACTTATTAAATTTTCACATTGAAAATTTTGTTATCAATGATTTAAATATTTTGTTATAAAACGATATAAATGATCATAGAACCGTATGATTGTGAAGTTTCATTTAATAAATAACTATATAAAATATAATATATAAAATATATTATTCTTAGAAAAGTAAATTGGTCCATCTTAACTTATATTACACTTTTTATTAAACTAACTATCGAATTGATAAATAATGTACAAAAACAATCTCGCACTTTCCTTAAATAAAAGCTATGAAATTACCTAATATAATTAACGTATATATGAAAATTAATTATTATGAATAGTGAATATTTGATAGCAATTTTTGTATCTTAGTTTTTTTATATTATTAAAAGATATTAAAAATCACATTAACTATATAATAAAAACATTTAGATTTTTTCTTATATGTTATTTTTGAATATTTCAAAACGTTTATAAATTATTAGAAATTTGAATATATCACTTTGAAAATTCTGTGATCAATAGCTTAATTTGTTTTGTTATAATAAGATACAAATAACTATAAAATTGTATTAACATGAATTTTTATTTTATAAATATTCAAATTAAATAATATATATATATATATATATATATATATATTGGATATATCAATTTTATTCGTTCAGTTGAAAGCTTTCAAAACTATGTGGAAGAATAAAGTCAAAGTAATTCAATTTTGGAAATAATAAGATGATGGTTCTAAAATCATTAAAATAGTTCTCAATGATGTGAAAGTTAAATATTAAAAAATTGTAAAACATGTTTTTGTAATAAAAATGACTTATTGGCCATATTACAGTTTTTATAGATATAAACATGGTGATAAAAAATTTAAGCCCAAATTGATCAGACTCATCATAAATTCAAAATAGATTTAAGTACACAATTACAATTACAAATGTTCAGCCCAATATATCTCCTATATACAGTATAACATCTTTAAATTAATAATCAATAAATTAATATACACTAAAAATCTATATAAATTAATATAATTTTATAATCCCAAATTGAGTTTTTGGTTCAATTAGTATATCGATAAATTAATAATCTCTATAAATTAATAAAAATTATAATTTTGGTGTAGTCCCAAAATTATTAATTTATAGAGGTTTCATTGTATATATTATATATTAAAAGAGAAACATTTTAAGAAATTTATTCACACTATAATGGAATGTGACAGTCTCACAATTATTTAAGAATGAACATTCACACTCTAATAAATTTTTTTACACTCTACAGAAATGTGTTCAAACTATGTATTTTATATTTTATTTTTAATATAAAAATTCACATGTAAGGTTCCAAAAAATATGAATTTAAAATCCAATTCTACGATAAGATATTAATATATGACAAGAAAACAATCCAAAACCAACTAATATTCAAATTAGAGCTGTTCAATATGCTAAACCGAAGAGTATCGAACCGAACAGAAATAGATAATATGGTTTTGTTTTGGTATATACCGTCGTAACCAAATGAATCTAATTTTATAAAAACCGTAGGATTTGAATATGGTTTGATTTATAACCGATTAAACAGAAACATGTAATATGTATATATTTATAACGACGCATGAATATCTATTTGTTATATGAGTTGAACCATAATTATAATTTGTAAATCACTTGAATCACTTGAATTATAATTAAGTAACAATTTACTGCAACTGAGGCTTCTTATTTTCTTAGTCTTTCTTTTTCGATATTTTTGCTTTATTTTAACAATAACTAAATTGAAGTAAAGATTATAAATTTGATCAACAATTAGTTGAAATTCTTTACAACTTTTTTTATCTTAAACAAACAGAATTGTGTCTGTGTTCAAACGAAAACATATTAATTTGATGAACACTAAATATGGAAGAATATAAAAGCTTTTATTTCATGCTTCAGTTTTGTCTTTTATTTTTATTTTCAAAACTTAGAGCTTTGATATTAATTCTAGATTTGATTATTTTATTAGATGATAGAAGTATTTTTTTTGTTTTTTATTATTTTATTTAAATATATAATATTTTTTAATAAATGACTTTTTGACAACATGACTCTAAAATTCGTATAATATATAATATGATCTCAAACTAAACAATTATTTTTTGGTATAAAATCGAATAAACTGAAAACCGACGGTATATAAGCCAAATCGAACCGAAGTAAATATGGATTTAGAATAGTAGTTATATTTTACTAACCGAAATACAGTAAAAACCGAACATAACCGAAACCAACCCGATATCCGGATTGAACACTCCTAGTCTAAATGAAACCGAACTATTGTTTCATTCTCCAAAACATAATAAAAATAACAAATTCATCCCGCGCAAGGCGCGGATCTTATCCTACTGATGGAGTATTACTTTAGCATTTGTGACTAAAGTACTTTTTTCTTGTCCACATTTTCTTACAACTAAAATAATATCAGTAGGTTGGTGGTAAATAGTTGAAAACGGTTATCAGTAATTAGTTTAACTGATACTCCTGGCAAGGATGATTAATGCTTACAAAATAAAATAATGAAATTAACTGAATGTTAAAGTGAGAGGTCTGGAAATTGGTGAAAAGTCATTGAAAGTGACAACCAAATTTAATGGTAAATCCTCATTAAAATCATGTCGAGTTTCTTTTGTAGGACCATTGTTATTTCACCTTTCGTTGGTCCCTCGATCAAAAAAGGTTAATTATAGCCAACTTGTTTCACCATTGACTCAATTATTTGATTTTACCTATCAAAACACTATTTTCTGGTCGCGTCCAGAAGTTTAACATCACCATATATAGCTTGAATTATTATGTAAGTGTTTTTCTACCACTATATTCTAGACTTAGCACAAGTTGTTCAGTTTTCACGATTGAAGTTAAAGATAGTTGATCAAAAACAGAAAAAAAGAAGTTAGAGATAGTAAGACATTATAAAAAAATTGATATTGATCAGAAAAACTGGGTGGTATTCTTTTTGCATTGCATATATTCTTTTCCTTAGAAGAGTATAACTTTTTTAACTAAGGTGAAACATATTTGTTAATAGTATATACATCTTCAATGGCACCTATTAATGACATTTTATTATTTGTCATCTATAAATTCTTGAATTTAAAATATGTTTAGCCATTATCTAGTTCATTTGCCACCAAATTTTGGGTGGAATTTTAGGATGTACATGAAAATATAAATTGTATAGCCAGTCGAATACACATGTGGATTTAGAGAAAATTTAATCTTATAATCTGTTGTTTTACATAAAGAAAAATATTTCTCCTTGCTGGAAAATTACACAGCATTTAAATTCATCTGAAATGTTAGCAATTTGTTTGTAGTAATTATATTTGCATCCGTGGAAATATGCTTTCCCTTCTCAGATTTCTACTATTGGGTTAAATGACCTATTTCAATTAGTTAATTACACATTAAATATTTGCTGATTACATTATTCCTCCACTATATAATACTAAGCTTTCTTCGTTTTGATATGCAAACAATTATTTTCTGTTTAAATAATTTCTGGCCATTGTCTAGTTATTTTGTTTTAGACCATTTTCCTTTGTAAAGCATGCTACAAGAATGTCTTTGCATATTGGTGATATGAAGATAAAAAAACTGTTACGGAGATATCAATCACACAAGTACGTGTTTCTTGTTATGATTTCCAATCAGACAAGTATACGTCTTGTCAAAGAAAGATGCTGAAGATACGATATAAAAACAGATCCAATAAGAACTTGATGAACAAAAATAAGTTGACAAAGAATAATAATATATACTATATAGGGTTATTTGTGAAATATATGTATAACGAAAATGAGATGTTTTTTTTTTAAGTAGAAAATGAGATGTTACATTAAAGAATATATTTACTGTGGATTTTTAGTCGGATTCAAATCTTGTTTTGTGCAAATGCACAGTGTAAATGATGACAACAAGCAAATAAATAGTTGAATGAACATTTTGATTTAAGATAAAGAAAAGTCAAGAATGCCCCTGAGCACAAAGATGATAGAGAACAGCAAAGCTCAATGGTCACAGTCATCACAGAAACAGAGAGTCTCAGGTACCTCTTAACTCCAGCATCCAACTTTCAATTTCTGTCTTCTGAACTCCCTATATATCCCGAAACAAAAGGAATTTTGTAAGGGCTTCTGGTTCAACCCAAAGGTCTTTCACCTCTGCTTTTTATGCAAAGGCACGCATCATTATGCATTTAATAAAACTGAACATTTTACATTGACTGAGAGAGACGCATCAATACGAGACTGAGACTTAAGCTCTAGCTAGACCACAACTATGTCAGGTGGAAATCAGTGCCCCAACACCATAGTTATTCAAATTCCGCACAGAATAATATATAATGCAAAATCTTTCTCATAATGGGAAAGGGACTTGACAAGAGAAAGCAAATGGAAATTAAAGAAGAGCACACACTTGATACTTGATGAAAAGAAGAAAGTTTAAATTTTGGGAAGAATCAAACATGTAATTATTTAAATTATATTAGATTTAGGGTCAAGTGGAGATTCTTTTGTGTTAATTTGATAAATGGGTCCATGTGTCACACAAAATTATATATGTTAAATAATGTTGGAATTGAGAGTTAAAATCTTTTTATATTCATATTTGGTTCCCAATAGTGAGTACTTTATAAAGAGTGAGTACTTTATAAAATTTTACATGACAAAAGAATAGAGTGTAAAAATGATGGATTAATTGTCTTTATCCTTCCTTGGGATGACATTAAGAGCGGGGCCTCTTCATGTGCCCCATAATACATTATGAAATTATGTATCACTCTTTTGTCGTATATACATTATGAAATTAGCAATGCATATACTTCTTTTGTATCTGTGTCTGGACGTTTTAAAATTTAAATTGATTAACGACAATTTATTAGCAACTCAAGAATTTGAAATGAAAGAGCCAGAAGTTTGATTTTATAAAATGAAGAGCCAGAATTACCTATGGTATCAATACATATACATAATTATTACTACTTCGCTTGTTTTTTTCTGGTTAGCGGGCTTCAGTTAGCCATTTTCTAAGGAACCTTTTGAAAAGGAGATGATTTTCAATGCAAATTGTATGAATACGATTAAGGTTTTAGGGGGATGTTTGTGTAAGTTATCTAAAATTTTAATTTGAATCAGTTTGAAAGTCAATATTATTTGGAGATTCCGATTAGAAAATATATTTGAAATTTGAACAGAAACTTACCAAATATTTAGCTGTGTAAGAAAATATTTATAAATCTCTATCATATTGGACAATAAATGTTGACAAATGTCTTTACTTTTCTTTATGCATTCGTTTTCCTCTTCAATGGCTAGTTTTATGAGAACTTTGCAAGAATGCTATATATAGGAATCAACTATGTATACACATTTTTTCCGGTTCGTATGACTACTAAGACAAGTTGATCACAAGGGACTTGATTCGAAGTGGCCTGGAGATTATTATATAAACTATTTTTATCCTTCCAGAACGCATTAGGAAAAACAAAGTTACATATAATCAATTCTTCGTATATCAGGAGGATGGTGCATATGATATATTAATACATAGACAGGTCGATATGATACCTGTGAAGACTAAAAACACAAACTGAGAAATGGAAATTAGTTGTTATCAATCCCAATAATTTAGAACAGCTAGAACGTGAGAATATTTCCAACTTCACTCTAGTTTCCGCCGTAAAAAAAGAAGTTTACTCTATATACAAAGTAATTTACTTTTTTTGTTTATTACTCTATATTCTAAATATAATATTATTGAAATATATCATAATTTTATGATAGAATTATTCTATTTTATAATAAAAAATAAAGTGAACAGTAGGAGATAGTGCAAGGATATTGTAAAAACAGAAGTATATTGGACTTTTTTTACAAAATCCAAAATCCCTGTTACATATATCATGCGGCCAATATAAATATTTCGGTCAAATGTTTCAAAGTGACGTTTGTCAACTTTAAAAGTTCCCTCGAGAACTAATATCCTATCACCACAATACGAAGTCAGATTTTTCTCCTTTTTTTTGTTCACAGATTTTTCTCCTTTTTTATATTGGAACAAATTAACAGAGTTGCGAGACAACCTTTTCTGTTAAAGGGTTTGTTGCGGGAGACAACATGCAAGTCAACATATACAAACTCATAGCTCATTTTGTTTCGAACCCCTAAGATTGTTTTTCCAAAAAAAAAAACCCTAAGATTGTCTTAATTTATACTATCAGTTGTATATCTATTATATCAGTTGTTTATTTACAAACCCATATTGTTTATTTATTATATCAGTTGCTAAAAAGGGTTATTTATTATATCTTAAATACGACTATATAATTAGACTAGACAGTGTCTTAAGAATCCAAGATATGAAATGTTATTTCCATATTTTATGGATCCATATTATCAGTAATTATTTTACACTTTTATTTATATATTTAACTGTTATTTTTTGTTTATATACAGTAATTAGTTCCATATAATGGTTTTTCAGTTGCCATGAGGTCTTGATCTTTGGAGTAGTCGAACGGATGGTATAGATGGATGACATATTTGGTGACTTTCCCCAACACACACATAAGAGAGACAATATCATCACAATGATATACGTTTTCCACCACAACAACTTAAAAGAGAATTTAAGTTGTGTGTTGACCGACCGGTCCTTCCACAAGAACCTAATTTCTTATGCTCATCCACTTCTCGTTTACTGTGGATTTTCCATCAACATTCGAATCAACAGCTCACAAAATTCAGTTTGGGTTCCACTTCCTCTCTCTCTCTCTCTCTCTCTCTTCTCTCTCTCTCTCTCTCCTCTCTCTCTCTCTCTCTCTCTCTCTCTCTCTCTCTCTCCTCTCTCTCTCTCTCTATATATATATATATATAATATATATATATATATATATATATATATATATATCTCAGTATACATAGCTATACTTTTTTTTGAACAACGTATACATACCTATACTATTTCACAATAACCCTACAACTCGAGGCTACAAGTCAAAAAGTTCGATCGACCTCAGCCGATGGTTTGCATTCAAAGCGTAGAGATAGATTATTGGTGGACACTTAGAGCATCATTATCGCGGTTGTTTAGGTGGGTAGCTTAACTTAATTGGAATTAAAAATAAAAGAAAATTCCCTATTTAACTAAACAACGTCGCTTAATTAGGCGTTCTAAACAACGTCGCTTACCGGACACGCGTCGCACATAGACGATTTGTACTCTCTGTCTTCTCTATCTCTCTCCCCACTTCGTGTACTCCGTCGGTTTCCATTCCAAATCGTGGTGATTGATCTCTTCTCTCCATTTCGACTCAGTCGACGATTCCGGGTCTCGTATTTGATCTTTCGCTGGTCGGTGTCTCCGTCGGTGTCTCTCTCGTGGTTGTCGTCGACGAATCCGCCTATCATCTGTGATCTCTCCTTGATACAGAGTATCACTCGGCGTCTCTCTCGGAGTCCCTCCTCGACGACTCTGCTTCTGTTCCTTCATCAACGATTAAACCATCCGTCTCTCTATCGACGGTTCTCCTCGACGGTCGGTCGAATCGAATCGAAAGGTAAAGCTCTGTTATTTGTTTCTATGTCTGAATCCTTTAATTCATGCTTGTCTTAAATTGAGCTTACATATCGGTCAATTTGTGATTATGTCTCTAGTGATTCATGTCTCTGACATTGTGTGCTTTACTTGACGTATTTGGGGCTTTGCAAGATGCTTGAGCCTAACCGTGAGCGCTTTAACCGTGGTTGTAACTGGTAAGGTGGTGGTTATGGTTCTATCTTTCTTCTTCCTACTTCGATTGTAATGTCTGGTGCATTTTATGATTCATGTCTCCATCATTTTGTGCTTGCAGGATATTAACAGGACTACCGTTTTCAACTGATGCAAAGTTGAAACAGTCGCAAGCCATACTTTTATAAAGTCTAGACTTGTGTAGTCACAGTCTTCTGTCTATGTCTTCTCTCATGTGTAGTTACTTTTTAATCTTGTGTAGTCACTTGTTTACTAGTGACTTGTGTACTCTCATTCTCTATATAAAGTTTCTGATCAGCACTTTTGTTTTCTCATCACTTTTGTATTCTCACCAAACAAAACATTATAAAGTTCATGTTCTCTTCTTCTCTCGTTTTGGTTGGTTTGGTACGGTGAGAAGGATATGAAATGTTTGGATCGTTTGGTATGGTGAGGAGAGGAGGAAAGAAAAGGAGAATTAAGCAACCTAAAATAAGAGCCTTGCAATGGAGGAATAGAAGTATCAAATTGCTTAGTTAAGTCTTTTACCAAAATTATCTTCTTAAATACTATTATAATAAAATTAAGCAACCTATTATAAGTTGTTGGGTTAATGATGCTCTTAGTATATGAGTTATTATTTGATACTCCCTCCGTTTCAATTTATTTATCGTTCTAGACTTCGACACACAGATTAATAAAACATTTAATTTTGTATATTTACTAGATAAAAACATCATTGCCAATACACCTAACTAGATTTCAACCAATAGAAAAATAGATTAGATTAGAAAATCAATAAATTTTGCATTAAAATAATAAAGCGACACTTATTCTGAAACGAAAATTTTGCTCCAAAACGACATCTAATTCGAAACGGATGGAGTATATAAACTTCAGGAGTTCCACTTGGAGATGACTGTGAAGAGTAGAACTTCTTGGGGTTCATGCTATTTTTGGCTGCATTCAATGCGTTCGTCATCTATTTAGATAACTTTTAGCATATGATATAACATATATAGAGATTATGCTTGTATTTTCGAACACAGTCTAAGTTATTTTTCCAAAAAAAAAACTTGCTCAAATATTTTTCAATTTTTAATATAGTTATAATTAAATATTCAACTGGAAAGAAGTTTTGGGAGCAAAACATTGACACTGACATACAAAAGAAACAACAACAATAGATTAAAAATGTATCTAATCATATTTCACATTTTACTGCAAAATTAAGTAATAAAAAAATAAAAACGATTATTTCACAAATAATTAAATATAGTAATTATTTTTTTGTTTGTTAATTACTGATTTTTCATACTTTATTTTGCAGTAAATTATATAATAGGATTAGAGATGTTTTTACGAGGAAAACTAACAACAACATAAACAAAGCAATCAAGAAAGCAAGGGATTAGGTGTATGAAATAAGTTGAAGGAAGATAACGCATGGCATGTTCCTTCCATGGTTGTCATTTTGACTATTGCAAACATCGAAATTAATCTAAGACTAGATTTTGACCCGCCCTTAAAAGGGCGGGTATATTTTTTGTTTTATAGGTTTTTAGAAATCTAGTTTTATAATATATGTGTTTTTTTGTAATCATAATGTTTTTTCTAAATTATTAGTAAGATATTTTGATAATTGTATTGTATTTATGATGTTGTATAACTATACACTTATGCCATAACCATTTCACACATTAATCTTTTTTGTGGGATATATATGCGGTTTTTTGATGAATTAGATATAAGCAGTATTTTCATACTCGATGTAGACCCGCAGTTTTTTTTTTCTTTTTTGCCAAAAAAAAATATATACCACTTGGCATGGAGAGCACACGGTATTCTTTAGTAAAAGGCGAAAGAATAGTTTGCTTTGTGCTCACTCACCACATGGCTGCGTTAGACCCGCAGTTAAACCGATATATATAGTCGAAAATATATATTTAGTAGATGTTTTTTATTATTATCTAAAAGATTATCATTATCTGAAAAAATTATATATTATGTTATCCAAAAATATTTTACTTAATAATATAAACAGAACTTGTACTCTGTTTTTTTTTGACGAAAGAACTTGTACTCTGTTTATATTCTCCAAGTTCTCGTACTAGGACCATTTATATTGTATGCTGAATTACCATATTTATATTGTATGCTGGATTCGCCATACACAATATTTGCATATCCTTTTACCAAAAAATTAAAATGATTTGCATATCATTGGCCTCACCATATTTTTTTTTGAACAACAACCTCATACGTTAACTGGTAAGAGTTTAATGCAGAGAAGGTAAAAATAGATAGTTTCTCGGCACAGAATCAGCCCGGCTGTTACAAAATGTGAAACATGAGAGAAGCAAATAAAATTAAAGTGCGAAGATAAAAATTTGATATTCTTGAGAACTCCACACAACTCAATAGGAAATTGTTTCGAGTTGATAGTTCTAGTGAGCCCCGGGTTGGTAATGCATTGAAAACTATATAACTTTGCCTCACCATATTTATCAATAAATTAATCTGTATGTTTGGTTTGTCAAAAATTCAAGGTTCGTAATAAATTGAAAAGTATATAATCTTATACAATAAAGTTGACATATCTACTATCTCCTGCGTCCACGTCACTTTGGAAAATGAGGGTTTTTTCGCCACATGTCAACTCGGTATGACATCTGTGTATCCCACGCGTTTCTTTCTTTTAAACACATTCTTGGGGAGTATATTTCTGTAGTTCATAGCCATTCATTAATTGTTCACTGCTTAAGAACAGTGGAAATTGCCAAATTAAACATGATTAATTAGTCCAAATTAAACATGATTAATTAGTCATGTGAATAGTTTAAATTGTTTCCTTGTGTTCTTGATATATATAATTAAATTAGAACGGATACTTAACTATTAATAAACACAATTCACACATACTTCTATGTGATATGGTCTCCTCTTAAATCATACACTTCTTATATTTCAAATTATATAATGTTTTAAAATGTTTATGTTGTCTTAAAATCTAAATTTTTTGAGATTTTAAAGTTAATTTTTATTCTATCTGTTCAATTAGTAAAAGAAAATAAGTTTTCTAATTTTTGTTTACTAATTTAAAACATCATATATTATTATATATTATGAAATAGATGGATATTTATATTTTAATTTGTGAAAGAAAAACGAATAATATAATTTTTTTTTAGTTTTCCAGTAAAATAGTTAAAGAAGAAGAAAATAGCTGAGGGAGACTCTTAATTATTAAGTTGTTTAGAAATATAGTGATCTCTATTTCTCCACGCATCAATCTTAATTATTTAATATCTAAGTGTTTTTTTGTCAACAATATTTAAGTGTTTTGATAGCATCTTTTTAACTTTTTCCACAATCTTGTATATAATAGAAAATTTGAGCTGTCGGGAAATGAAAAACAAAAAGCAATCAATGACATAAAATAATTTCTTGCGATAAGAAAAGAAAAAGGAGAATAAAATGAGTGGGGTACCATTCTTCTCTCTTTTTTCCAAAAGATTTTTCATTTATATTCTTACTAAAAATACATTGGTGAAATCCGACGAAATATATAAATTTTCCCGGAAATCAAGCCCAAACGAGAGAAACGATAAAAAATAGACAACTAAAAACTAACTGGAACAAACTAAACTCCTTCGACTAAACCATAACCTATCAAAAGATAATAGAAATTAAACTTAATTGTCTAACGATAAGCTGAAAATTTGACCACACACATAGCAAAAGAGCATGAACCATAAAAGCTCTTTGTGAAGAGCAGGAACCTTCATCTGAACCACATGTTCAGATGACCACACACCAGCACTATGGCGAAACAAAGACAAAAACCATAAAAAAAACAATACCCGAGAAAACTCACTACTCAACCGCACCTTCATACGGAGCCTCAAAGCGTACAAAATACAATGTTATAAGATTTACAAAAGAAACAGGGGAGCAAACTCCCACCTCCATTGAACATAGCGGCCACCGCTTCCAGAGTTTCACGTCACCAGTGTGTCCAAGGCCAGTTATCGATCCCCTGCCAGTTGACTTCACTTGTAGTCACACACGTAGTTGTCCTGCGGCTGTAAACCTTCAACTCTAAAGAAGAAGATCCACCTCCAAACACTTACCACTGCTAGCTATCCGAGACTCAAACCACCGCAAAGATTCAAGACACACACGTAATCCAACATTCGCGACGGCGATGATAAGAACCAGACTGACGAAAAACAATCCCGTCAAGAACCGCCATTCTGAGAGGAAGAACCATCAACACTTGCACGCTCTTCGAGAATCAATACCAGCCTCCGCCCTGATGACTATCTTCTAATCATCAGTCACCATTTCTAGTGGCGGAGGCAGCTCTATGGGAAATGGATTAGTTGATCTAGGTGGATTTCGTATGTAAAAAAAATTAGCTTATATTTAAAGAACAAAACTGGAAAATATTGCAAAACTAGCTTAGTAAGATTCATGTTCTATGTTAATCGTGAGATTGAACCTCCTAAAACTTTAAAGTTGCAAGAACACAAAAGATAATAAGAACTAACTCTTCTTAATTATTAGATTTAAAAACTCTCTCAAAACTAAATCAATGTGTTTTTTTTATGTTACATATCTCCATAAGAATTCTGTATATAAGAATTAAGCTACTCATTAACGTAATAATAATATGAAAACATAAATCCTAAATTCGATATATTTTCTTTTTTCCTTAACTCACTAAACTCTATTTTACCGAGTTAATTTGCTCCTTAAATTAATTGGAATTATCCAAGAAAACTTCGTCTAGCTTTGCCATTGACCATTCTGTTATCCCCTAACAAAGATCGTTCACTGGCGAGCCACCAGATCTTCGAGCTTTCCTGGAGAATTTCCACTTCAGAAATCCATTTGATCTGCTTAATTAATGTTCATGACGAGAGGACGACATTGGCTTCCCGCGAACATAATATAATATATATTTTGTAAGACAAAACGAAAACAAAAGTGTTACATATTGAAATATTTTTTTGTTCATACAAATTGAGCTGTTTAGTTTAATTTTGTTGGAAATACAAAAACTAGAGACGTTTCTCTAAAAGCCTGATTTAAACTTAAACTAAGATGGGATAGTCATGCTAAGGTTTTGAGAAAACAAGCATTAATTAGGGCTGATTCAAAAACACATGAATTCTTATCAGTTAAATTCTAATAAAATTTGTAATTTTTTTACCTTCGAGAAAACTAGTTTCCAAACTCTCTTACATTTGGACAGTTTTTTTTTTTTTTGCTAAAACATTTGGACAGTTTATGCTAGCTATGCGTTGTTAAAAGAATTACACACTTTGAATCCTTAATCATTCTGTTTAAAGATTAAAGTAAGTATATAACATCTTATTTCTTTTATAAAACACTATTCATAGCTAGTAATAGACCACTTAAGGGTTGACAAGAAAAGACCAATTATTAAAACGAGTGGGGAAACACATAACTCAAGACAGGGCCAAACACGACGACGAGGATGTCTTTCAGAAATGTATTCCCTCAGTTTAAAAATAACAATCATCCGTATCACTTTAAATGGTGTTTAAAAATTTTATTTTTGTTTCATAAATAAGTTATATTCTCACAATTTTACATAAAATTTAATGTCATTTGAAATTTGATCTATGAAACTCATAGATCCTTTCGATTCCATTAGTAATATGTGACCAACTACAAAATATTACATCTTATTTTTATTGATTGAATTAGTTATATTTTATATTACCAAATTAAATTACATAAAAACTTATATTTTCTTAATATTTATGGAAAAACCTTAAACACCTTTTAAAATGATACATATGGAGTATATGTTTTAGAATTTTCATATTTATTAATAAAATATATTAAAATTTAGTAATAAATATATAGCTTTCTATAATTTTATATTTTTATATTTTTAAACCAATAAAATTTTACAAAATGCAACTAATGTTTTTAAACTTTACAATTTTTAATTATTATTTGACAAAAATTATATTTAAAATATAAAAATGTATCTTTTTGAAACAAAATTTTTCTATAGAATATGCATCCTTTTAAAACGGAGAGAGTAATATGTTATATATATGTCCGAAAATTAAAAACAAAAGAAAAATCCGGGAAATAGAATATGTCGATGTGCATAAGAATCATTTTTATTGTGTTTTTTAGAGAAGAAAATAACGTTTTGATGCAAGGTGGACTACAGTAAATAATGTAAATTGAAACGAAGAGAGAGAATGAAAAGACAAGTCAAACGTCAGATTAAACCACTTCCTTATCATACGACTGTCAGTGCTCTTTGTGTTGTCATTCTTTTTTCTCATATTTTTTTCTCACTATCTTTTACCCCTAAATTAAGCAAAGAGATAAATAGCAATTTTTTGACCAAAAAAAAGATAAATAGCAATATTCAAATATTTTGTTTCAAAATAAATATACTCTCACTCGCGCGCATGATGTGGATATACTATCGAGAAATAGTTCGTACAAGATAGAATAATTATAGAAAAATTCATCCAATCATCTCGTCAAAACCTCACAAATCAATTTTTTTGGTCAGTCATAAATTAGACTAATATCAATAGAGTTTTGTATCGGTTTGGTTACTTGAGTTTGGTAATGATACTCAGCTGGTGAATATATAGGTTCGGACCACGACAGCGCCATTATCAGAGCCACGTCTTGACTTATTATTTCGTTGGATGTTTCATATTCTCTACCTGCAGATTGATTTGATTCTTGATATTTTACACGAATAATAAAACATCCTTGTTTTACTTTTATGATAACTGGTATTTTTAGCTATACTTATACAAATATAGTTAAAAATTTAGATCAAACAAATAATAATAAAAATTTAGATCAAACAAACGAATAAAAAATTATTTTCAAAAAAAAAAACAAATAATAATTTGCTACGTTGCTATGATGACATGAAAACGAGTAATCGTATATGCCCTTTAGTGATCACACATGAGAAAAGTAAATTCATCAAAATTTTGATTGTTTTTTTTTTTGAAAAAGAAAAAAAAATTTGATTGTTGCAAAAGTGTATACGATAAAAATTGTTAAAAAAACCGGCTTTTTCATAGAATATGGAGACTAGTCCCATTTTGGTTTAGAATACTCTCATAATATTGAATACTTTGCCAGAAAAATAAAATGAATTCTTTCATAAAATAAAAATAAAATGAATTCAAATCAGATGACAAAAAAAGAGAAAGGTAGAGAAGCGGGTGGGAGGATTGGTCCAACGGTCAAACAGAAACCCATCAAATCAGATTTCACTACAGTGATGAAATTTATTTCACTCCTTCTGTCTTTTAACTTAATTAGGTATGTTCTTACCATTTTAAAATGGTATCCTCCCGGTTTTACCATTTTATCCCATCTCCAGGACACATCCTTGCATTGCATTGGATTGCATATTACACCCGTGTTGTTGTTCAGGCGTTCACATGTTCTGTATCAAGCCAAAAAGACAATTGCCGAGGGTTTTGGTTTTATATATTATCCTACTCAATCAATGCGTCTTGTTATGGAAATCTAATGCTCAAAATAGTAAGATTTTGATCAGTGAGATGCTAATGACGTTGATTATTTATATTTATTTCCATAAGAAGATTAATTTGGCCCATCTTTTCTTCTTTTCTTCTTAATAATTATTTTCCCCTTTTGGTAACCAAATCACTAAATCTCCCCATTGACTAATGCTTTAAATGTGATAAAAAAAAAGAAGAAGACTAAGCTTTAAAATGGCTATCAAGACAAAACAGTACACAGTTTTTAACCATCCTGGTTTAAAACTTTAAAGATGTGAGCCGCCTGGTTCATCCACTCAATCTCTCTCTCTCTCTCTCTCTCTCTCTCTCTCTCTCTCTCTCTCTCTCTCTCTCTCTCTCTCTCTCTCTCTCTCTCTCTCTCTCTCTCTCTCTCTCTCTTCTCTCTCTCTCTCTCTCTCTCTCTCTCTCTCTCTCTCTCTCACACACACACACACACGCACACACACAAAAAATATCTAAGACCACAAAGCATAAGAATCCTTCTTTCTCTCTCTCATAGAAGAGCAAGAAAGCTTCAAAAGATCTTTAAAAGCTTAAGATTTTCTCCCTGCTAATTTTTCTCCTTTTTTCAAATACAAAAGATAATCCTTATCTTCATCCTCTCGCCAGCCAACAAAATCAACCAAAGGAGGCAACTATTTTTCTGTTTTCTGATTATTATTTTTTTTTTCGCCTAAGAGTTCTTGCTAAACCCTAACTTTTCCTAAAGAGACTTGAAGAATCAAGAAATGAGCAGCCTCGAGGAATCCCTGAGATCTCTGTCGTTAGATTTCCTAAACCTTCTAATCAACGGTCAAGCTTTCTCCGACGTAACCTTCAGCGTTGAAGGTCGTCTAGTTCACGCTCACCGTTGCATCCTCGCCGCTCGGAGTCTTTTCTTCCGAAAATTCTTCTGTGGGACCGACCCACCACAACCCGGTGCAGGCATAGACCCGACCCGACATGGATCAGTACCCGTTAGCCCAACAAGAGGCTCCCAGGCCCCAGCTGGAGTCATACCAGTGAACTCAGTCGGTTACGAGGTGTTTCTTTTGCTGCTTCAGTTTCTTTATAGCGGACAAGTTTCGATCGTGCCGCAGAAACACGAGCCGAGGCCTAACTGTGGAGAGAGAGGATGTTGGCATACCCATTGCTCAGCCGCCGTCGATCTTGCTCTTGATACTCTCGCCGCCTCTCGTTACTTCGGCGTCGAGCAGCTCGCATCGCTCACTCAGGTTTCTCTCTCTCTTGACTCAGTTTACTTCTCCATGCACATCCTAAGGGAAGAACATGTTTCCACTTCTTTGTTGTTCTGCTCTTTTTAGGTTTTGTTTCTTCCGTGGTTAATAGTTTTAATCTGTTATGGTTTCAAATCGCTTTTCAATTATATGTTAACTAATCTTTACTGTTATCTTAATTTCATGTATAAATGAGTATTTTCTTGCGAAGAAACCATCTTCCCAAATTTTCCAAAATTAGAAAACGTTAGTTTAGTTGCACGGATGTGCATTTAATTTTCCCCAAAGTAGAAACTTTGAAGAGCTATATCATGTAGTTGGATCTATTCACTTATGTAGTCTTAATTAATTTCTTATAACAATCCCACTATTCCCTCAATTTTAATTTCCTCCATTTGTGTGTTTCGATAATAATCCATACATAACGAGTGAAACCTACTCCACCATAAAAAAATCCATCTGAGATGACTATTGGAGTATTGTGGATAACTCCTATATTACTTTAGATAATGATGTATATATTGTAGTCCTTATCTTTAGGATTCACTTCATGTATATATATGAGGCAATTGCCTTCGTAATGAATAACACAAATCTTCTATTCTATTCTCTACGTTCTCTGTGATTTCATGGTATCAGAGCAAACAAACTAAAAACCCTATTTTTTTCTTTCATAACGTGTTTCTTATCTAACAAGAAACATGGCTGCAACTTCAGCAGCTCTAACCACTACATCTCTACCTAGTATTACTCCTCTTGATACTACCAGCGTCTACTATCTCCATCCTTCGGATAATCCAGGAGCACTAATCACCTCTGTTTTGCTTCGAGGTGATAACTATTCAGAATGGGCAATCGAGCTATCCAATTCTATTCAAGCAAAGCGCAAGTTGGACTTCTTAACCGGAACGATTCTTAAACCTTCAGCAGAACCAGATCTCTCACGTTGGCTTGCAGTCAACTCTATGCTGGTAGGATGGATCCGAACTTCCATAGATCCCAAGGTGAGATCGACAGTTTCGTTTGTCTCTGAGGCGCACAAGCTTTGGGAAAACCTGCAACAACGATTCTCTGTCAGGAATGGTGTCCGTATTCATCAGTTGCGTGATGAAATAAATACTTGTCAACAGCAGGGGCATACAGTGATTGAGTATTACGGACGTCTCTCGAAACTATGGGAAGAACTTGATAATATCAAAACTACTCGTGCTTGCTCGTGTGAAGCTTCAGCTGATATTGAAAAAGAGAGAGCAGAGATACGTGTCCACAAGTTTCTGTTCGGGTTGGATGAATCTCGATTCAGAAATATACGTTCTCAAATTATTGATGAGGATCCTCTACCAGATATCAATATTGTCTATGCTCGAGTAATACGGGAGGAACAGCACAATAATACCGTGCGACTTAAGGAAACCACATCAGACGCAATGGGTTTCATGGCACAAACTGATCTCTCTAAGACCAATCTACAAAAGGCGTCGTCTCCATCCTTTCGTCCTCGTGATCCTACTCGGTCCTGTTCCCATTGTTCTCGAACAGGTCATGACAATACAGAGTGTTTTCTTCTTCATGGATACCCGGAGTGGTGGCTTGAACAAAGGAAAACGTCTACTGCTCGTGGCTCTTCTTATGGTTCTTCTCAGCGAGGAAGGGGAGGACGGGTGTCTAACTCTGGTAATCGTGGACGTGGACGTGCTAACTCAAGTCAAGTTGTCTCCAATAACACCACGACAACCTCTTTGAATGATCCGATTGCTCAGATTACGCAACTACTTCAGCAGCTTCAGAGTAATCAGTCTTCCATCTCTACCGAAAAACTCTCTGGTAAAACAACTCTTGCAGATGTTATTATAGATACAGGTGCCTCGCATCATATGACGGGTAACCTGGCTCTTCTCACTAATGTAACCGATATTATGCCTTCCTCGGTTAAGTTTCCGAATGGACGGTTCTCGCAGGCAAAGAAAAAGGGCACACTTGTTCTAAGCAAAGATTACTTCCTTTCAGATGTTCTCTTTGTGCCAGATTTCAATTGCACTTTAATCTCCGTGTCTCGTTTACTTAAACAAACCGGGTGCATTGCCATCTTCACTGATACTTTGTGTGTTTTGCAGGACCGTTTTACGAAGACCCTGATTGGAACGGGTGAAGAACGAGAGGGGGTGTACTACTTCACGGGTGTCAAGGCTGCACGAGTCCATCAAGCTGGTGTTAAGAATTCTTCTACCTCCGAACTGTGGCATCGTCGGCTTGGGCATCCTTCTTATCGGATTTTGTCAGCTTTACCTATTTTAGATAGTTTGGTGTTTGATTCTGAGCAAGCTGCGTCTTGTGAGATTTGTTTTCGTGCTAAGCAAACACGTCATAGTTTTCCTGAAAGTTCTAATAAAGCAGTTGAGCCGTTTTCTTTAATACATTGTGATATTTGGGGTCCATATCGAACTCCATCCTCTTCTGGTGCACGCTATTTCTTAACTATAGTTGATGATTACTCACGAGCTGTTTGGACTTACTTGATGTTAGAGAAGTCTGAGGTAGCTAATTTGCTGCGTGAGTTTATTGCTCTGGCCGAGAGACAATTTGGGAAACTAGTAAAAACGGTACGGTCAGATAATGGATCTGAATTCTTGGTTCTCAAGTCGTTTTCAAGCAACAAGGGATTGAGCTTCAAACATCATGTGTTAATACTCCGCAACAGAATGGACGAGTTGAGCGTAAGCACCGCCATATCTTAAATGTTGCGCGAGCATGTCTCTTTCAGGCTCGTTTACCGGTCACTTTTTGGGGAGAAAGTATTCTAACTGCAAGTCACCTTATTAATAGAACGCCATCAAAGATCCTTAGTGGCAAGACCCCTTACGAGCTTCTCTTTGGCAAACAACCTGACTATAACAAACTTCGTGTATTTGGCTGCCTGTGTTACTCCCATCGTCAGGTGCGAGATAAAGATAAGTTTGGCGACAGAAGTAGGAAGTGCCTCTTTGTCGGCTATCCATATGGAAAGAAAGCTTGGAGATTGTATGATCTAACTACACATGAATTCTTTGAGAGTAGGGACGTTGTCTTCTCTGAAACAAAATTTCCTGGAGTGGATACAGGGGAATATGTTACTCCGCCTCTACATACATTCGACCCTACCATCGACGACTGGCTCTTCCCTACCTCTGACTTAAGGGGGAGTTTAGTGTCACCTGTACCCGAAGCTCCAGTTACAGGACCTGCAACTGCATCTTCCTCGCTCCCGCTACCTACCAACTCTACTCCATCCACGCCTACCACCTCTGTTTTGAATGACCTCTCTGCTATGACTCCTAATTCTCCTCCTCCTGCACCTCCAGCTTCGCCTGATGAAGTGCACGCCACGTCTCCTGGAATTCCAGAGATCTTAGGTCGTGGTCACAGGTGCAAGAATCCGTCTGTGTTACTCAAGGACTTCGTGACACACTCTGCTACTCTACACCCCCCTCTCGCTCACTCTACATCTGATCATGGGTCTCCGCAAACGGTCATAGGTAACACACCTTACCCTATCTCCAGTTATATTTCTGATCATGTTTTCTCAGAATCACATAAGGTGTTTATGGCTGCCATTATTAACGATGATGTTCCAAAGAGTTTTAAGGAAGCAGTGAAGCATAAAATTTGGAATGATGCGATGCATACGGAGGTTGATGCGTTTGAAGCTAATGATACGTGGGATGTGACTACACTTCCGCCAGGCAAGAAGGCGCTTACTAACCAGTGGCTTTACTCTAACAAGTACAATGCAAATGGAACTATCGAACGTCGTAAAGCCCGACTGGTGGTACGCGGTAATCATCAAATTGAGGGAGAGGATTTTACAGATACTTTCGCACCGGTCGCCAAGATGTCTACTGTCCGTATTATACTCAAGCTTGCAGCAACTAAGAACTGGCATGTCCATCAAATGGATGTGAGTAATGCTTTTCTTCACGGCGATCTTGACGAAGAAATATATATGAAGCTCCCTCAGGGATTTACTGCTTCTGATCCTAATATGGTGTGTCGTCTAAAGAAGTCTCTTTATGGTCTCCGCCAAGCACCAAGGTGTTGGTACTCTAAACTAACGACAGCACTTGAGGAGTTTGGTTTCTCTCATGAATATGCTGATCACTCGTTATTTTCTAAAGTCCGTGGATCTACATGTCTCCATATCCTCGTCTACGTGGATGACTTTATCATTGCCAGCAATGATGCTACAGCACTTCAGGAGTTTAAAGACTACCGCCATCGTTGTTTCCGAATGAAGGACTTAGGCAAATTAAAGTTCTTCCTTGGCTTTGAGGTGGCTCGCAACGCCTCTGGTTTCTATCTCTCGCAACGGAAATATGCTCTAGATATTATAGCGGAAACTGGCTTATTAGGTGCGAAACCATCACCAGTTCCTATGGAACTCAATCATCAACTCGCCCGAGCAGAGGGTCCATTGGCAAATGCTGCCCAATACCGTCGTCTTGTTGGTCGGTTAATCTATCTTACTAATACACGTCCTGATCTTGGTTACTCTATTCACATTCTTGCTCAGTTCATGCAAAAGCCTCTCTTACCTCATTGGGAAGCAGCTTTGAAAGTGGTTCGTTACCTTAAGGGCAGTGCTGGTCAAGGAATTTTCTTAAAGGCGGATGACTCTCTTGATATAAGCATCTACTGTGATGCAGATTGGGGAGCATGTCCTCTCAGTCGACGTTCCCTGAGTGCATATATTACTTTTCTTGGTGAGACACCGGTTACTTGGCAAACTAAGAAGCAGGATACCGTGTATTTATCTTCGGCTGAATCTGAGTACAGGGCTATGTCAGTGGCTGTTAAGGAACTTAAGTGGTTTAAGAATCTCTTTGATTCGTTTGGCATTCCGCCTCTTCTGCCTATGAAACTATACTGTGATAGTAAATCTGCTCTGCATATAGCTGCAAATCCTGTCTTTCATGAAAGGACTAAACATGTTGAACGAGATTGTCATCATGTGCGCGATGCTCTCAAGTCCAAGTTTATCTCTACAGAACATGTTACCTCTAAGAATCAATTGGCGGACATTCTTACCAAGCCTCTACCGCGTCCTCTGTTCGAAAATATCTTATCCAAGTTGGCTGTTCGAAATCTTACACTTCCAACTTGAGGGGGAGTATTGGAGTATTGTGGATAACTCCTATATTACTTTAGATAATGATGTATATATTGTAGTCCTTATCTTTAGGATTCACTTCATGTATATATATGAGGCAATTGCCTTCGTAATGAATAACACAAATCTTCTATTCTATTCTCTACGTTCTCTGTGATTTCAATGACAGCAAAATGAAAAAAAAAACATAACCTAATTTGGGAAATAATACCCATTTGCTAAAAATGTCGGTTCTTTGTATATAACACTAACCAATAAACTATTTGTATTATTGGCAGAAACAACTAGTAAGCATGGTGGAGAAAGCCTCAATAGAAGATGTGATGAAAGTGTTAATAGCATCAAGGAAGCAAGACATGCATCAGTTATGGACCACTTGCTCTCACTTAGTAGCCAAATCAGGTCTCCCACCAGAGATTCTAGCCAAGCATCTCACCATGGATGTTGTCGCCAAGATTGAAGAGCTTCGTCTCAAATCTTCAATAGCTCGACGTTCTCTAATGCCACATCACCACCAACATGATCTCACCGTTGCTCAAGACCTCGAAGATCAAAAGATAAGAAGGATGAGACGAGCTTTGGATTCATCAGATGTGGAGCTAGTTAAGCTAATGGTTATGGGAGAAGGACTCAATCTTGATGAGTCATTAGCATTGCATTACGCTGTTGAAAGCTGTAGTAGAGAAGTTGTGAAGGCTTTGCTTGAACTTGGAGCAGCCGATGTGAATTACCCGGCAGGTTCCGCTGGGAAAACACCGTTGCACATCGCCGCTGAAATGGTCTCTCCTGACATGGTGGCTGTTCTGTTAGACCACCATGCCGATCCAAATGTAAGGACGGTCGGTGGAATCACTCCTCTTGATATCCTTAGGACGTTAACTTCTGATTTCTTGTTCAAGGGGGCAGTTCCTGGATTGACTCACATTGAACCGAACAAGCTAAGGCTCTGCCTTGAGCTTGTTCAATCTGCTGCGATGGTGATATCTCGAGAAGAAGGAAACAATAATGATCACAACAACACGATTTACTCTCAGATGAACGATGAGCGCAATAGCGGAAGTAGTGGAGGAAGTAATAACAATTTGGATTCAAGATTTGTGTATCTCAATCTTGGGGCTGGTGCGGGTCAGATGGGTCCGGGTCGGGATCATGGAGACGACCATAACAGTCAGAGGGAAGGTATGAGTCGACATCATCATGACCCATCTACTATGTATCATAACCATCATCAACATCACTTCTAGTTCTCTTTCAGTCTCTGTCTCGGCCATTAAGACACAATCTATATTTATTATTTATTAATTTAGTTCTTTGTATTTTCATATATTTTCTTTTGGTTATGGAAATGCGGACATACAAGTAGAGTACGAAGAAGAGTGGCATAGAAGATTTTAAGATCATGCATTATATAACTAAAAGACTTAGGTTATTTGATTTTTTTATCTATTTCTCTAGAAATGTTTAATCTAGTTCTCTGTAATTGTATTGATTAGTCCTTTGTTTAATTTTGCCATCAATTAATTCCTTATCTTTCTACCCTGATCTCTCGATATTTCCAGAAATATGTGTATGCATACCAATAAATTATATTGGGGACACTTCAAAATTATTATTTTATTTTTTTGTCGTCCACTTCAAATTATTTAAATTTAACATAGTTTCTGTCACAGAAAATGTTGTATGGTTAAGAAATTGTCAGATTTACCTATCACGAAAATAATTTCACATTGTTTGTTTTATCCTTGATTCGAGAACTGTCTTTAGATTGAAGTTTTTGTATGTATTTGCATCAGCAATGTCTTATTGAGTATATAAATATAACCATATTATTATACATACACAACAGAAATATACCATTCTTTATAGTTTTTTCATCACTTGGAAAAGTTTGAATAGTTTTTATATATTTGTTGTGTGGCTGATTATCCATCGTCGTTTGAGACGGTAAGCAATTCACACATTCCACATGCACTGTCGATTGTTGTATATCATAACTTTTTGGGACGTGTTAATCATAAAACAGGTAATATTAGAAAATAATTGTTGTCGAAATTAGCTATCTTCATGTTTTGCATCTAATCATATTTCCAAAAGTAGGATTATGAGCTGATATCTTTATATCGTTTGTCTTTCTTTACAATGTTACCGTGGGAAATTCACACTGTAATTCTTTTAGTAAACTTGGGATGGTTCAACCTGTTGAACCAATATTACTGGTAGCCCAATGCCTCTTTTGTTTAACATTGGTCTACTTTTTTTAGTTCGCAGTTTGACACTTGTCGAACGCATGCGTTTTCTTGTAATTCTACCATTTTATCCATAAGAGCCGATTGTGTTCAAAAAAGAAAATCCTTAAGATCTGATAAAAGAAAAGATTATACTAAAATTTTAATTAGGTGAGATTACAAAAAGACATTTGAAAATTTAACTCGCTCTTCATAAATTGAGAGAATTTAAAACAGTAATAATGAAAATGTGATCATTTGATAATTGATTGATAAATTTAGAATGGAAACAATCAGTTTTGTCATCTCTAATCAGCTGTCGTGTAAAGATTAACACAAAGGGATCGGGACATTACAAGACGAAACACCTTTGATCATATTATCGATATACGTGAAGGAAAAAGGAGAGAAACAATAAAGTTCAAAACAAAAAAAAAGGATAGAAACAAATGAAAAGTAGAAAAGCCAATATTTACGGGAGTGTCATTGTCATCTCAACAATGTAGAGCCCAATCAATCCGATCTTGTGTCTTCGGTCAGTGTTCATTTCATACTTCGCTTTCTTGGCATATAAAACATTTGCTTGGCTGTATTATATTTTCCATCAAAAATCAATTTATTTCTTTTCCAAATCAACCAGGAAACAGAAAATATGAGATGTAAGAATATTTTAAAATAACCATAAATGTCAAAAGTACTTAGAAATAAAACCATTTTAAATATGCTTTCAAGGGTAATAATTTGAAACGTTTGTGGTAGGTCGTCTCTTTTTGTTTTCCTTTTTTACGTGCGGTGGAAATTTTTGTTTTTTTTGAAAATGCGTGGTGGAATTTTTCTACTATCAATAATATAATGACACCAGAAACACATATGAATAGTTTACAAATGACCATTATAGTATTATTTATTTATTACATAGTAGACATGATAATCTGTAAATTAGCAATCAACAAACTTGGATCTAAATACTTTCTGAAGATCGAAAGTATGACCTAAACATTCAATTTTGTGAAAAACAGTTGATGCCTAAAATGACATGATAACTTACGACTGAAACAGTAACAAGTACATCCCTAAATATTTTTCTTCTCTGCACATCAACATCAACCAAAGGAAAACCAATCACTAGAGACAACATTTCTCACAACGTACCAATCCATTCTCATTGCACCCATTGCATCTCTTGTACCCATCTTCTTGTCCCTCGAACACTTTAGTACTACCGCCACAATTAGCACACAACACAAACTTTGCATCCCCACAGCTTTCGCAAGCTCCCACGGATCCACAAACACGTAACCCTTAAAACACCTCTCCCAGTTCACCACCATCATTCAGTTTCTTGATCTCCTCAACTCCACCAATTTGGATGGCTCTCACAAACACCTGAGGCAAACAAACAGGTTTCTCTTGGCCGAGTGAACTCTGAAGCTCTGTTCTGTAATCAGAGTCCATTGAGATATCACGTTCGTCTACCGCAACATGAAACCCTCTCAATACCGTCCTTACAAAACAGCAATCCTCATAAGTCTTTCGAATTCCTCTGAGGCTAGTGAAGTAACAAACTATCTTGTGCTTCACGCAATCTTGGTTTCTCTTGGTCTTCATGAGAACTCACGCAACGGACTGGTTTGGTGTTTTTGCCTGATAGTGTGGAAGACAATGCTCTCTTGTAAGATGAGACGAGACTAAGTCAGAGAGAAACGATTCTTCAGCTAAATGTTTCCTTAGAGGCTGCTTAGGTTTAGAAGGCAAATGAATCCAACCTTCCTCGTCTTCGTCAGGTTTCAATGCAGACCCATTAACACACACGTCAGTACGTCACAGTGGGGTTAGAGAAAGCATCAGACTTTACGTCGGAAACATGCTCATTGTTGATCACTGAGTTAGGAGACAACGAGTCGCGTGACTCATCTAGTTCAGACGCCTTCTGTTTGTTGTTCTTCCCGGAAACAGAGATATGTCATATGGGGTCCGTCGGAGGTTCCGTCTACGTTGAGGAGGAGAAGAGATCCGTAGGTGGTGGGCGTGAGGGAAACAAGGTGGTGCGTGTCGCCTTCTTTAACCGAGAAAGAAGAAGCGGGTTAGAAGCAGAAGAACCCATACTTTCTAAGAATACTTCAATGTTGTATGAGCGAAGTAAGAATATTATAAGGTGAAAATGAATTGTTGCACAAGGCACACTCATTGACGCCTTTGCCTTTCTAGAAAAAAGAGAAGAGTATTAATAATCAAGATTAACAATAGTTACAAAACGCAGAACATTTTTTCTAATCATCAATATAGATAGACTTCCAAATTTTAGCAAAAAAAAAATATAGATAGACTTAGATTAAAACTTGCGAACCAGACAGACTCAATTAAAATAAGGCAAAGCTTAATATAATTAGTCTTAGAGATAGATAAAAATATTTGCTAAGTAATAATATTATTAGTTAACATAATTACTAAAGAAAAAAAAAAACTAACGATGAAAAAGAAGTTCCAATCAGAATCGGGTTATGTTGGGCTCAGAAACAAGATCCAACGTAAATACCCAAAAAAAAAAAAAAATGATGGTCCAATCAGAACCGACTTAATGGGTCATAGTGGATCCGGAAGGCAAAGGCCCGTTCTCCTTCCACCGTCAAGAGCGGGAGGTGGACGCTGCTCTGTGAAACCAGCCTAACGCAGTCTCCTCCGCTATAGGATCCATGAAGCCCAAGCCTTTGCTCAAGCACCATGCATCAACTCCCAACTTGGAATGGACAGGCCAAATATAGCCCAACACAAACCCGGCCCAATGAGGCACGATTAAATGTCCCATCACCTTATTGTCTCCACTTGGATCACAAGCCCACGCTACCGAGCTCGACGTCCAATCAATGTATACTACCGAGCTCGACGTCTTAATGGGTCATAGTGGATCCGGAAGGCAAAGGCCCGTTCTCCTTCCACCGTCAAGAGCGGGAGGTGGACGCTGCTCTGTGAAACCAGCCTAACGCAGTCTCCTCCGCTATAGGATCCATGAAGCCCAAGCCTTTGCTCAAGCACCATGCATCAACTCCCAACTTGGAATGGACAGGCCAAATATAGCCCAACACAAACCCGGCCCAATGAGGCACGATTAAATGTCCCATCACCTTATTGTCTCCACTTGGATCACAAGCCCACGCTACCAAGCTCGACGTCCAATCAATGTATACTAATCTATTATATACAACAAAGAAAAGCTTTGTGTTACCGATGTGGGACAAAAAATATAAGGAAATGTAGTCTCATCTTTCTTCGTTCCCAGGTCTTAGAAATTTGCGGGAGGTGTACGTCGTGCTTTTGCTTCCGCTCTCTCTCTCTCTCTCTCCCTCTCTCTCTCTGAACTGTTTTCTGGACTTGATTGTTGAACCTCTCTGTATTCACCTTTTATACAATTTTGCAGAGATGAAATAGTTTGGTGGAAAGAATAAGAGAATGAATCATACAAATGCTTCAGAAGGCTTATAAAGCTTAATCGTATTTTCTTTTGCTTGAAAATAAAGAACTCAGACAAAACTCGGTAGATTTTACTCTTGAGATTGTTTTATACCACAAAACTAACAAGTATCAAAACTGAGAATTTGCTGATTTTTTTTCATATAATGAAATACAGTAATAACAATTCAAGAACTGTTACCATTACCATCATCATCTACATATTATCTTCATTCTCTCTGTATTTACCGGAAGAAGCATTCCTATGAAAACAAACTCTGAAACCAAAGTTTTCAAACTTTCAAAAACTTCTGCAGGACACCGAACCGGTCAGACCGAGGTTGTGATATCATTGTATTTAGGACGTGATCGGCCAGTAGATATCACTTCTTCCATTGCTTTCCTCTTATTACTACTCAACGTTGATGATTCATGTTGTTCAGACTCAAGTTCTTGGTGGAGAGGCAGGATTTCAATCACCGGTTTCAAAGTTGCATTCTCTTCTTCTGATGGTTTCTCACCTTCTTTCTTCAACTTGGTTTTCATCATATGAGGTTTCAACTTGGTAACATCAGCCAACTTTACTGGTTTCAAGAAAAACTCCTCAGCTCCTTCTTCCAGACATCTGTTGTTCAATTTTTTTCAGGACATTTATAAATGAAATCAGTGCTAATGTGTTTTAGGTCTAAAGTTAAAGACTTGTTATGCAAGTAATACTAATGCAAATTCACAAATAAAAAGAAACAGAGGCTTTTACCTAGAGATTCTAGCAGGAACGTTCTCTGATGACATTATCACTACGGGAATGCTTTTAAATGCTGATGATTCTTTAACTTTCTTGAGCAAGTCATAACCAGTCATTCCAGGCATACAGTAATCTGTGATTATGAGATTGATCTCAACTTCCTGCTTAAATCCACAAATCAACAAACATTTTTTTTTAAAAAAACAAGAAGAAATATTGTAAATTTTGAACAAACACAAATGAATGATGAATAAGAACTGAACCTGATGGGTTTCAACTGCATTTGGGTCGTTACTTTCTCTCAACCCCAGAAACTCTAGAGCTTTGGAGCCTGAATCAACTGTGGTTACTGCAAACATACAAACAGAAGAAAGCTTTTTTAGAATCTTTTCTCTCTGTTTTTCTCCAATAACAGAGCTGGAAGTTTTTGGCTTTTGTTCTGTTTTTACCTTGACAAGAAGACTTTTGCAGCAATCTCTCTATCATTTTCCGATCAAAGAGACTATCATCAACAGCCAGAACATGGAACTTTGACTCTGTTATCATACCCATTATGCAAAGTTTCCAACTTTTGTACTGTTTCGTTTTTCTTGAAATGTTGAGCGTTCTCAAAACTTGGAGAGAGAGAGGGAGAGAGTTAAAGTTTGGATCTAGCTTTGAGTTACGGACTAAGCAAGTTTTGAGGGATTGAAGTAATGATCTGAGAAGACAACGAGGGAGACAATAAAGAAACTTTGGTGATGGATAAAAATAATGAAAAGAAATCTATATGAAGATTTTATAGGATTAAAGATAAGAAGATGAGTGATTTGATTAATATATATGCTACACCAATCACATGCTTGGTTATTTCTATTCCCATAGATAGTTGTTTTAGAAGGTTGGCAAAAAAAAAAAAGCTGGTGTTCGAGGCTATTTTGCTGTCTATAATTTATACAAAAAAACTTCCTAACTTTTTTGACCAAAAAAAAAACTTCCTAATTTAAAATGGGATTATAAAACATTCACTTCCAAATAGTAATAAGATGTATTGAGTTTTTTTTCTTGTTGTTTATAATTTACCATTCGCTTTTAAATTCAAATCGAACTATTAGCAGTTAACTTATGCGGTAGTGGCAAAGACATGGCAATGTTCACTCGATTCTCTGCCAAAGATTTGCCTCTCATAGTCATGCCCATAATCCCCGTTTATCAATCATTATCATCTTTATCTGCACAACACGTATCCAAAGTATGGTAGACACACATGAAAAGTCCCTCCAATTACCATTTCCTCTTATTGCTCTAGTGGGTTCCATATTGTCCTCATACAACTGTATGATAATGTAATAAAGCATGTCCTTTTGATGACCTAAGAAGATTAGTTATGTGATAGAAAATTACTATAAGACCAGTTTTATGAAGAGTGTCTGAATCGAATGTCAACGTCGACAAATTTTCAAATTCTTTATTTGGATGAATGGAATCATTTTAGTTTTCTTTTTTCTAGTCTAATATTTGTAACGTATCAAGACAACTTATTTTTCATAACACAGTAACATGTTTGAAATATGATTTGGAGAAGGCTTACACAATTTCTTTCTAACAATATTTATCAAGAAAAATAAATTCACACTTGATTTTCTAGTCACTCATATTGTATATTTACCTTAAAGATGATCAACCAGACGGAAACAAAAATTAAATTAATAATAATATAAACTCAGCCTAGTATTCAAAGAGATTGAGACGCAAGAGTCAAAAGATCGTGGCGTTGACTAAAGACGATTTGATGAATGGAGTGATCATGAAATTGTAATGCACGATGTGTCGGGTAGACATGCTTTGAATCTCAATAACCCTAAAGATATATGTATAGTCGAATAGATCTTCAAATGAGATCTTGTCTCTTTAAACTTCAGCACAACCATCCATGTCTCTTTGATGATAGAGGACCCCTCTTCTTCAAACACATTCATAACTTTATCATCACAACTTTGACCCTACAATTTTGAAGAAGACCACGTACGAGTTAGTGGGGCGAGTGCAAATATGAAGTGGATGTAAATCAGACGATTCATATATTTACAGTGACAAAAAATTGTAAGAAGCAAAGTGTTTGTCCTAGCTAGTTATCAGTTAATATTTGTCTATGATTCTGTCTACAATGTAAAAAAATTGACAGAGAGAGTTTTTCTTTGAACTTGGTGGAATCTGTGTCTTTATCAGATTGTCACGAGTCTTCTTATTACGAGCTCATCAATTGACGACGATACAAACATTATCACAATTATTTAGCATCACAAAGTAGAATCCTTGTAATAAGCAAAACAAAAGTAATTATTTGACTTGTTACACACAAGTATATAATAAGAACATACCATCTTTACCTTGGAAATTTGCAACTTTATGATTTGACCGTGTGATTCGGTCCAATAAAAATGGATTTTTGAACGAAACCTATTGTGCAATTTTCAAATCATATTCCACGAATATTTAGTATTTGACTTGAAAATTTTGTATCATTTTATATTCAACTCAAAACTACATCCATGTGTACAAGTATAAGATTTAAGATTGGTATAAATGCAAAGTCAATGTAACTAATATCATTAACGCATAGAGAGACGTCGGCATGTGGCATAAGAGAAGATATGGTGGATCGCATCTGGTGGCCTCCATCTTTGATTTGTTTTTTTTGGGGTAAAGGATCCATCTTTGATTTGCTTTTTATTTTATTTTTTAACATATATTTATTTTGTCTATTTTATCATAATAATTAGGGAAATTGCATCCCTATAACCAAACAAAAAATACAAATTAAGAAAGTAACCAAAACTATCTTCTATCTTTCTCTACCTTCTTTCTAGAATTTTTTTGGTTATTTCGCCATCCCATAATAATTACTACTAACATTTCAAAAAAGGTATCTACTCTTCCTAAAAATATAACTCTATAAAAACAGTATGTGGATCACGATATACTTAAGCATAACATTCATAGTGGCAAAACATGTTTAATAAGAAGACTCTTGATATAATGATATCGCGTTTTTAATCACTTGACCATCATAGATTTTCTTGGCTTCTATATATTTCTCAGTTCTCATCAATTAAACCATAAATACATGCTATTTGTGTAACATATTAACTTTGAAAACTATGTTCCTGAAAATCACCTAATTAGGGTTATATAGAAAAAGGACTAATTAATATATAGAAAATGAAATATTATGGGTGCCATATTACATGTGGACGTGTGGTTGTACCCAACCGGTCTTATAATTGACGGAATATGTTAACATAATGTGTACCTATATAAGCTTACATTATGATTTAGTTTATGTAGTTATTTGTTTCTGTGTGTATAAATCAGTGTTGAACCACGTTAGCTCACGGTGATATCATTAATAAAACAAGATTTTATATTAGAAACGAGCTCATATATGGTCTTAATACGGTGAACCAAACCTCAAGCATTATTTTAAAAGATACGACCGAACGTTGAGATCTACTTTGAGAATATTAACAGCTCGACTTGTCGACAAAAAAATTAAGAAACAACTCCAGTTACATAACTTTTACTGTAAAAAGTTTTACATTTTTCAATAACTTCGTCTGCTTGTGATCGATCTTATTTCCATCTGAGTTATATGCTCATACATTTGGGTGTAAATAGATATGGGATGATGAAGTTAATACATTTGGGTGTAATTTCATGTTTCTTATCCCTTAGATGGTCTCATCATTAGTCCTTAGTCCATAAAATATAAAATACGAAACTAAAATTTTAAATACCCATATACATCTATCTTATTAAAGTAGAAGTACTTTAAACTTTTGTTTGGTAACAGGGATATGAGTCTAAAAAAATTTAATTTTGTTTGGTAACAAAGATAGTAGAGAATTTTGTATTTTCCTTATTTAGATGATAGATTTAAGTATTTAATATCTTTTCCTAATTTAAATGATAGATTTCTTTAATAGAATGAATCTTAACCAAAATAAATTTTCTAATAGATTTTTTGTTAACATTTAATATTTTTCAATATTTATCAATAAAAATAATAAAATAAAAACACACATCAAAATCAATTTATATATCATATAGATAAAATATAAAATATTTTATTTATAAATTGTTAGTATAACACTTTTATAATATAAGTCCAATTAGTTATAAATATCAGATTTTTATATGATAGACTGTGATATAATAGACGATTAAAATCACATAATATAATTATTTAAAATAATATATAAAATTTTTGTTTTAAAATGTATACTAACAATTATGTAATACATATTAATTTACACTCATATATATATATATATATATATATATATATATATATATATATATATATTATCATTAGAACAAAGAAAACAATTGAAGTGAAAGCAAATATTTATACGGCCACGGGTCAAACTATAGAAATAAACAACAATGGCGTAAGATTTTTTTTAACAAATTTATTTTAATTTCAAATATGTTTATATATTTATGTATTTAAAAATTATTTTATTTGTTATTAAGAATGCTAAGATTTTGGAATTGGAAAAAATTATGACCCATCTCTATATTATTTTAATTAGGAATTTAAAATTTATATCAAAATATTTTTTAAACATTTAATTCTTATTATAACTACAAATGTTAATTTTCAATCTAAATTTATGTTTAAATATTACAAATATATCATTTATAAATAAAAAAACATAAAATAAATACCCGCCCGGTTGGGCGGGTCAAGATCTAGTTATATTTTAAATACCCATAAAAATTTTAAAATTAGTCCTTAGTTCATAAAGAAACATTTAAATACCCTTACAAGCGATGTTAGGACACAATTGGCTATAGCCCCTCCGATAAGGCCAAGGTTTACACACCAAATCTTTATATTTTATGTTACGTATGATTATGTTCGTGTAAACTCCTTTTGATTATAAAGCTCACATTAAACTCCTTTCTAACGCCACAATTAATTATATTACTAGAGTTTGACCCGCTCTTTCAAAGGGCGGATAAGATTTATTTTTTTGTCATCAGTTTATGTATTAATCTTGTTCATTTGTTAAATGTTTGAGATTGATTTAGTCAACAAATTTATTAACCCGTCTTTTTATTCATCAATATGTTTAAATATAATGTTTGGTTTTGGTTTTAGGTTGTTTTTCTTTTTGAATTTTGATTTCAGTTTGATTATAGTTTTTTTCTTTTTTGGTTGAAGACATATATAAACCGTTTAGTTATTTATGAAAATTACTTAATATAATTATACTTGTGTTTACCCGATCCAGATCTATGGGCTTAACTTTTTTTCCAAAAATTTATTTAATGAAAATTTATTGGACACAACCCTATATCAATTGGTCATATTTGTGTTTTAATAGAATTGATATCTTTCTTTTTGTTGGTGTAGAATAAGGTTATTATATCAACGTTTAGTACCAAATCAGGTGGAGTAGGAGATTGCAATACAGATCCTATCTTGCCGAACTATCCAAGTTTCTTGACGCACGGATCGCAGAAAAAAAAAACAATTATGTCAATACAACTTTTTATTATCTTTTGTGTAATAGATATTGTAGTGAATATTCACGAGAATTTTGAACAATGGTTGCTTAGTTATGATATCAAACGTTGATATCTCGAATTTTTTAATATATGTCGATTATATCATTACATATGTATAATTGTTGCGTCACTAAGGGTCACAAATCACAATGGACTCTCCCTACCGGAAAACATTGAGGAACCTATTGCTAGTAATTATATGGGCCGGTTGTGACATGTTATTGGGCTAAATTGTACTCAATATTAAAGTGAACCAAGCCTCATCTTCTATTTTCTTTTGGTTGGTATGATTGGTTAAATAGCAAATAAAGGACTTATATCTGAAAATAATCCAAAGTCATGGGGTTTGTTTCTTAAATTATTGGTTTTAAATTATTCTGGACTTTTTCTTCTTTTTCTTTTGCTGAAAAATTATTCTAGACTTGGCAATGAAGAATGTACAATCACACCAAAAGATCTTACGTAACTCTTTAGTATCACACAAGGCTCGATTAAGAAGTTGGGCTCAAGGAAAAGGATGAAGCCCAGTCAAGCATCACCATCGACCGTACCAATGCAATGATTTACGCGATGACAAATAGCGGACATAACTAGGTATGATCTTATAGCACCTTCAATGGTAATTGGTAAATCTTTTAAACATGAATATCAAACTTGTCTACACCGGAGCCATAAACTAAGCTTGCATTGTTTTTCCATATATTCGATTCCCATTCACCGTACTACCTTGTCAATGTATCTTGACAATGCTCTTCTTCATCTTCTTCCTCTTTTTTTTTTCTTTTTGTTTAAATATTAAAATAAAAAGAATCTTCGCAGATGAGATTAAGCAAAACAAATGGTATTCATATGAAAGTGTCTAAGAAAACGTGAAGCAGAGTCTTTTTCTTTCCACCTCAGCCAGAATATTTTTTTCTCAAAAGTAAAATAAGAAAGAGAGACACGTCAAAAAATGTAACAAATTCTATATACTTATAACTTTTAATTTCCCTGGAATGGTCCCAAGTATAGTTTTGTTCGTCCTTTTCCCAAAGTGAGATTCTCACAATTCTATAGATGCTGCATGGTAAAACTTCTGGTTTATCAAAAAAATGTTATACAAATGCAAATATCTCAAAAGATTTCCGGAATATAACTATCGACTCGATAGTGTCAATGTCTTGCGAATCTTATATATTTCAACCCCTCTTTCCTTTTGTCAGAAATATTTATTAATCATTAAGTCCATTTTCGTACATGTAAAAACAATTAAATAAAGAAGTAATATTCGGAAAATATAGAAGTAAAA
Source organism: Raphanus sativus (assembly GCF_000801105.2). Lineage (NCBI taxonomy): Eukaryota > Viridiplantae > Streptophyta > Magnoliopsida > Brassicales > Brassicaceae > Raphanus > Raphanus sativus. Next base: position 51,185,966 of record NC_079516.1, on the reverse strand, counting down.
AAGATAAAGTCATTTAAAGTAGTAACATGGGATCGCTTCCATTAATCTCTTATGCTTTTATCTATTTATTCCTTGTTTCTCACGTATTCTGGAACATGAAACATCCAAACAATTAGTAATCATGCATATAATTAAGTAATTAGCCACTCCAAACTTACACTTAAAACACCATTTTTTTCTCGGAAGAGGAGTTAAAGCTAGCAGCTACACAACAATGCCAATCAGCAGGAAGTTTCGGACGTGGGCCATCTTGACGGCAGTTATAGCCGTTCTGATCGTCTTCGTCGGGCCATCCATCATCGGACCGGAGAGTATAGTAGGCTCGAAAAACGTCCTAACCACGGCGACGATGATCCCGCTTCCCGTTGATGGACCGGAGAGCCTGGACTGGGACCCAAAAGGGGAAGGCCCATACGTCGGCGTTACCGATGGTCGCATACTCAAATGGCGCGGTGCGGATCTTAGCTGGGTCGAATTCGCCTACTCAACTCCCCACAGGTTTGTTTAGCTTTTATATGACCCAAAAGACCGAGTGTTTCCACGCGAATGTAATGAATTTTACATATCGTAGATATGTACCCCAAACAAAAATAATAATGTTTTTGTTTGGCTTCTTGTATCTACTTTAATTTTATAATTGCTACATAACATTGATAAAAACATTCAAATAATAGTATTATATTTTCTATAGAAGATGAACACAATAATCTATTCTATTAATTCTCTTGTATGACCAGTTGATAAAAGTTATGTCCAAATAATTACAATCAATTATTTCCATGTTTTAATTAAACTGCAAAACCTGTAACTTTCTATTCGCTGTAAAGAAAAAAACGTAATTTCTTCTGTCCACATAATTCTTGGTGCCCACTTCTTTCTAATTTGACTTTTTTGCATGTACAGTACATATATGATATATATACAAATTATCAATCACAGCAAGTTATCGTACATATCTGATGTATATATACGATATATAATTACATTTATTCTTTTCTTTTGGGTTGATTCCAAATGCAAATTGTTAAAATACTGAAATTATGATTGGAACCCGAAACATACTACTGTATTCGGTTATGTTATTTTTTGTAAGTATTATTCCGTTAAAATTTTCGTACTTTAAATATGATTTTACTTAAAGTTAATGAATACCATATTAATCCATCTACATAAATATATTTAACTTTTCTAAAAATAAAGTTTTTGTATTTTCAAATTTTAAAATATTTTTTAAAATACTATTTAAAAGTTAAATATATTTATGTAAATGGGTTAATATGGTCTAATATAAATAATTTTAAATAGTCTAAAAGACTTTATATGAGACAATTAATTATTAAGGATGCAAACAAATAACTCTATTAGATTTTAAAATAAATGTAAAGGATCTATTCTATTAAAACAAGAAGAACATGACATATTAATATAGGCGTTGTACAATTATTTTAATATAAATACTAGATTTTGACACGTTCTTAGAAGAGTAAATATATTTTCTGTTTTATATTTTGTTTTAAAATATAATTTTTTATATTTGTGTGTTTTTAGTCATATTCGTGTAGTTCATTATATAATATATTTTAATGATTAATACGTGATTTTAATATTTATATTAAAATAGTTGGACCACACATATATCAATAGGTCATGTTGCTGTTTATAACCCATCATTTTAAAGGACGGGTATAAAACATCTTATTAAACATTTAAGCTAAATATTATACAAAGAAAAACAAAAATATGAATAAAAACACAAATATAAAAATTAAATTTTTAAAGAAAATATAAAACAAAAAATATACCCACCTTTTAAAAGCGGATCAAAATCTAGTTTATCCTGTAAAGTTGATGCAACCGCAGCTGAAATTAAAAGGTTAGAATAAATGGATACATCGAGAAATAATTATAGGTTAGATACAGACATGATGAAGTTTCTTTTTTTTTAATTTGGTGTATATATGAAGAGGGAACTGTTCGAAACATAAGGTGGAACCTGCGTGTGGAAGGCCTTTAGGATTGAGCTTCGAAAAGAAATCGGGAGATTTGTACTTCTGTGACGGTTACTTAGGGGTAATGAAAGTAGGACCTAACGGAGGATTGGCCGAGAAGGTCGTGAACGAGGTAGAAGGTCAGAAAATCATGTTCGCGAATCAAATGGATATAGACGAAGAAGATGATGCTATCTACTTCAACGATAGCAGCGACACCTACCACTTCGGGTATTATAACTTCACCACTATTTTGCTTTCTTTAATTTTCTATATAATGCGGGAATCAAGGTTTGGATATTTGTTTCCGTTTGCCTTTATCTGCTACAATAACATGCTTCCAGATAAATCCACGAGTTTAAGAATTTTATATTTGCAAATTTGCAATTGTCTGAAAAGGGTAAATATTATTTTGCATCAATATGTGAATAGATAACTAAGATAGAAAAACACACACTTATTTGTGTCTTTTTGCAAATTGAAAAACGTTATGCATCCTTTAATTTACCCGGATCTATTAAAGACACATACCTAATTTCCGGATAGGAGGTGCAACCTACGGATAGACATTTTCCCGGATATTCAAATGGGTCGTAAGCATGGACCCATATCCGCATGACTACATGTGGAGCTAATAATCTCGCACTAGAAGGGAGTGAACCCTGACATAGACCATCAGGGCACTTCTCCTCTAGTGGAGACCACTAGACCACCACAACGTGGTTACGCTTAAGTTTTTTGTTTCCTAAAAATACCCTTTTACTTAATTTTTTTTGTAACAAATACTTTTTACTTAATAATATGCATTATGTGTATTGAAATGTAGATGGTGATATGCAATCAAAAATCATAAACTAGTAAGGTAGATATCATATGGTTTTGTTAAAAAAAATAGTATATTTTATATTTTTCTACTAACGTCTTGGTTTCATTTGGAGAAAAGCACATTATAAAACATGTAAACCCAAAGAAAAGTCCGATGTTATTATTTTACCAAGTTATAGTAAAAACGTATAAAATTACTGTCGGAACATGCTAATATTAATATACCTGCGTTCGTGTATGGATCAGGGACGTATTCTACGCGTTTCTCTGTGGCGAAAAGACGGGAAGAGCGATTCGATATGACAAGAAGACAAAAGAGGCCAAAGTTATAATGGACCGTCTCCATTTCCCCAATGGTCTTGCCATAAGCAAAGATGGTTCGTTCGTGCTTTCCTGTGAGGTCCCAACGCAACTTGTGCATCGATATTGGGTCAAAGGACCTAAAGCCGGGACCCGCGACATATTCGCAAAGCTCCCTGGCTACGCTGATAACATCAGGAGGACCGAGACAGGGGATTTTTGGGTTGCCTTGCATTCCAAGAAAACTCCGTTTTCTAGGTTTTCGTTGATGCATCCGTGGATTGGAAAGTTTTTCATGAAAACGTTGAATATGGACCTGTTGGTTTTTCTCTTTGAAGGAGGAAAGCCTCATGCGGGTGCTGTGAAGCTCTGCGGCAAGACCGGTGAGGTTGTGGAGGTTCTTGAAGATAGTGAAGGGAAGAATATGAAATTCGTAAGTGAGGTTCAAGAGAGAGATGGTAAGCTCTGGTTTGGGTCTGTCTTTCTTCCTTCTGTTTGGGTTCTCGATCGTCAGTGATCTATATGATTACAGATTTTTAAAAGTTTTTAAATTACCGTCATTAGGATCTTTCTTTTGTCTACGTCCCATGTGTGTGGATTTGAATCTTTGATAATAAGTCGAGAATTTTTAAAAAGTATTTGCTGTATCCGGTTAGTCCTGCTTAAGCTAAGTCCTGCAAGACTCTTGGTCTTATACTATAATGAAATGTTGGCTTCTTCTCTTTTCTTAAAGCAAATCTTGATTTCTAATATGGTTCACTTTCCTTTCAATTCGACGATCCATTTTTTCTTTCAGTTTGATAATATTTCAAGTATTTTCGGGGTTTAATAATGGTAATATAGTCGACTAAAATGTAAATTGTTTAAAATCCTATATCTACAAGCTCAAAGAGAGATATCTCATGATGGAACCAAAAGTTAGCATTTAAAGCGAATGATTTGGATAACCGGAATAGCAGCCAAAGTAGCAAAGGACAACAGGCTGAATGAAATTCCGTTCAGTTTCAATTTCTTATATATGTTTGATATTATTTTTAGATGATAATATACTCTGGTACCCTAAGAGCATCTTTATTGCTAAAACAAAAATTAAGGTTCTTAGAATAGTTTATTATTATGTGTAGGTTAAGAGACATAGCTAAGATACGTGATTAAAACAGCACATTATTGGTAGATACGTTTAGAGGTTCTTAGTTAAATTTTTTTTTGAGTTAATTAATTGTGTTTATAATAAAACATCTATTCTATTAATTCTACAGTTTGTCCTATTGATAAAAGTTGTGTCCAGATTAAAATTTCAACTACACATACTTAATCTAACGTCGTTCCTATCTAACCGTTCATTTCTATTATAATATTACATTCATTCCCGTTTGACTTTCGTGGATATATTATTTGGTTAGTGGATATGTAATTTTGTTTGATTAACTATAATTATCGCTCCTTTTTTAACGGCAGTAATGGTTCCTTAAATAGGTTGCTCTTATGACCCTTATAAGTGTCCTATGAATAACTGTACAATTCGTTTAATCAATATAATTAATTTGATTGATGTTATTACTATTAAAGTTATGGGTTATTATACCTACCAAAAAAAGTTATGGGTTATTATTCTTTCTTTTTTGACATCATGGTTATTCTGTGAGACATACAAAATAATTATCAAATACAAAATAAATTTAAACTTTTTTTGATCATTACATAAAATATTAAAATAAGCATTAATTAGTGTAAGAAAAATTAAAAAGATTAATTATATCAGTTATAGTCTTATTATATACCCTAAACCATATATCATATACAAATTTGAATATCATTTATAGTGTATATTATTAATTAACGATAAAAATGAGTTATTCGAAAATTAAAAATATTATTTATTATGTCATTATGTAAATAATTTTTATATAAATTTTCGATTGTTCGAATTGCCATGTCTACTAACTCGACTATAGGTCTGGATCGGATATGAAAACACTATTTAAAATTTTAAATATTATAATAAAAATCATGATCATGACATATTAATAAATGATTAGTCCAATATATTTTATAACTGCATCTAAATAATTTCTAAATATATAACGTAACCATTTTCAATAATAACCACATTCGATAACTTTCTTCTAAATACAATTATCGAAATCTCTTACTAAATAATTAAAAAGAAATACTATACACAAATATGATTACAAATAAAAACACAAATCTAATTACAAAACAAAATAAAAACACAAATATAAAAAATCAAAAAAAATTAAACAAAAAATATACCCGCCCTTGAAAGGGCGGGTCAAAATCTAGTATAACATTAAAATAGATAACTAATGAAAATGTGGTCTTAGGAAAAAAATATTACAAAGTTGAAAAGAAAATTACAAACTCGAAAACATTACAAATTTGAATAAAAATACATTTATTTAATTCATAGAAATTTAAACACCAAATTGATTCCATATATGTTCGATCAGATCAAGTTTTAATTGTTTATGGACTGGGCTTGCCTTAATTCTTTCTCGACGATCACCTGGAGTGAAAAGCTCAGTAGGGATCTTGACGCAAAAAGAAGTATCTTGACCTTGGAACGTCTCATCTTCAGTCTCTGTACGTCGTTCATCTTCGACAATCATATTATGAAGTATTATACATGCTCTCATAATATTTGATATCTTTTTTTTATCCCATAAATGGGATGGATTTTTAATAACGGCGAATCGGGCTTGCAGGACTCCAAAGGCACGCTCAACATCTTTTCGAATTCTTTCTTGGGTTTTGGCAAATAATTTATGTTTTTCTTCTTGTGGTAGTCGGATAGATTTAATAAATGTCGCCCATTCCGGATAAATACCATCGGTGAGATAGTAGGCGAAATTATACTCCCTTCCGTTGACAGTGAAGTCGACTTGCGGAGATCTTCCGTAAATTATGTCATCAAAAACAGGTGATCGTTCAAGAATATTAAGATCATTCATAGTACCTGGACCTCCAAAAAAAGCGTGCCATATCCAAAGGTCATAAGAAGCTACGGCCTCCAACACAATTGTTGGTTTATCGGTTCCTCGGGAATACATACCTTTCCAAGAGGAAGGACAATTCTTCCACTCCCAATGCATACAGTCGATGCTTCCAATCATCCCGGGAAATCCACGTTGTTCTCCAATATGCAGTAGTCTCTCAAGATCCTCCGGTGTAGGCCGTCTTAGAAATTCATCGCCAAACAAGTGAATAATTCCGGCGGTAAACTGGTGCAAGCATTTTCGAGCTGTTGTTTCACCACATCGGACATATTCGTCTACCGTATCAGCCCCACCACCATATGCTAACTGACGAATTGCTGCGGTGCATTTTTGGAGCGGTGATAGACTTGACCTTCCGACTGCATCTTGTGTTGGAGCAAAATACTCTACTTCCGTTGAGAGACGATGGACAATACGCATGAACAATGGCTTGCTCATTCTAAATCGTCGCCGGAATATATTGTGAGGGTATGTAGGAGTCTCAGAAAAATAATCATTCCAGAGCTTTATATCTCCTTCTTCCCGGTGTCTCTCGATAAAAGCACGTTTTTTTCTTATTTTCGGATCGGGAATGACATCGGGAATTTCTAATAATTCGTCAAAAAGAGATTCAAATTCAGCATCATCATTATGGCTTTTGTGGTAATGAAAATGGCCAGAAGATGATGCCATTTTAAATGTAAGAAAAATAATGCTCTGAAATAATGTTGAAGATGGATGATTTGTATATTTTTATAACATAGAAACAGAAGCAAAGCAAAGGAACTACATTCATAAAGTAGAAAGCATTTAAAACCGAAGCAAAGAAACAGACAACACTTAGAAACCTTCAACCTAAACAGACAACACATTCAAATAAGGAGGAGTAGCTTTTGCTTGACTGCTTCTTCGGCCTCAGTTAGGGGTTCTTTTTTAGCAAGCAGAGTGTCGAGAATTGCTAGCTTTGACAGTACCTCCTTCTGTGCAAAATCCTCCTTCTTGATCTCCCAAATGCGGTCATATTGAACAGCAGCCTTTCCTTTCCCACCATTAGCCCTTCTTGCTTTAGCAGCCTTGATACCTTCAGGCCGTATCTCTTCTTCCTCAACATTGGGGCTTGAAACTTCTGGATAGGATTTTTTCTTTGCACTGCCACTGCTTTGAGGAGTGTTGAGTGTTTGCCATTTCTGTTCATACCTTAGAATGCACCATGCGTGCTCAAGGTTGAACTTAAGGTTCATCTCCTTGTGGTAGATCTCATGAGCGACCTTCAGCACATCACTCTCACTCTGACCACTGCTTTGTTGTCTCTCTGCAGCTGCATAGGCCCCGACGAATTTGTTGGTCAGTTCATTGATTTTGTGCCACCTTTGTTTACAGTTCAGATGCTCTCTCTTGTCACCAGTAGCCCTAGCATGCGGACTTGAGGAGTAGTACTCTCCAACGCGTTGCCAGAACGTCAAACCCCTTTGATCAGTTCCTACAATGGGATCTTTAGAAGTGTTTAGCCACACACTTATCAGGACCTCATCATCGGCTGGGGTCCATTGCTGCCTTATCCTACGCCTCTTTGGTCTCACTTCGGGTGGAGTTGGAGCATCAGACTGTAGGGTACTGAAAGAAGGGATTTCGTTTGTTCCTATGTTGATAGTAGAAGGAGAACTCTCAAAAGGAAAGTTCGAATGGAGAACACTGTCATCCTGACTGTGCAGAAGGCTCATATAGCTAGAGGACTGGCTATATGGATGCGGTTGATCCATAAGAGAGACAGAAGATGCTGATTGGGGTTGGGCTATATGGAATATATGATATAATGAAGGAGGGTTGGGGTTTAATAGGTGAAACAAGTGAACTAGTAATAAGTTACAATCATAAAGACCTAACCATAAACCACCACAGTCTAATCACAACTTATTACACACCCATCAAAGCTATTCGAAAATTAACTTCTACTAACTATTCAAAATTGGTTGAGAACAAACTAAACTAAACTCATTTCACAGTACACAAACCATCAAAGCTATTACACAAACCATCAAAGCTCAACTCATTTCACACTAATAAATTTCACTTCAAACTGTAAGCGAGTTGGTTTCTTTTTCCTATAGCAGCGACAAGACATAGTCATCAATGTTTGAAACCTTCAACCTAGACTTAAATACACCAACCAGGTTACAAGACTATACTTAATAATGAAACCTACCGTAAGTTGTTCAAGTAACCTAAACAATACTACTTCCTAATGGAAGACATAGTCATCAAGAAAAACAGAATCCCGTGACAGAAAGCCACTACAAATTAATGAAAATTCATACTTTAATCAACTTGTTGCATGTATTCAATAATCGAGTAGCATTGAGCAAGTATGGTTGTTGGCTTTTAAAGGTATGGACACATAAACAATACACTTGACAGTTAAGAAGATGTACAAAAATTAACGTCATAGCAACTGAGAAACCAATAGGAAGATGAAAAAAAAAAAATCTAGATGTTCAAGTAACCTAAACAATACTACTTCCTAATGGAAGACATAGTCATCAATGGAAGACATAGGCATCGAATACTCACAAGCATACAATCAAGTTACAATCAAGTTACAATCAAAAAAATTATTCTAATAACCACACTTCAATCAGAAACATACAATCCAATCCAATCCTTAACAAGTCAAATTGTCAATCGCAAACCCTAATTTACAATTTTATATATTCCAAAAACAAAAACTAATCAGGACAGATCGATGGATTGAGGAGAGATCGATGGATTGAGGAGACATACCTGTTTTTTGTTTTCGATTCGGCGGAGAGATCGATGGATTGAGGAGTCGGTTGCAAAGGGCGGAGAGATCGGCGTCGACTGAGCTAGACAATCGGCGGAGAGCTCGGCGGTGAGATCGTCGTGGACTGAGAAACCAAATCGTTGGAGAGATCGGCGGAGAGATCGGGAAATCCGTTCCACTCGCTGACGCCGTCGAGAGAGAGAGATGGTGAGAAGGTCGACGAAGAGAATCAGAGAAGGAGAGATGGAGATAAGGAGTGGACAGATCGGCAACACAGAGACAGAGATGGTCTACTCGCCGTCGAGAGAGGGATGTCGAGAAGGAGAGACGAAGAGAAGGAGAGAAGGAGAGAACGAGAGGACAAGAGAGAAGAGAGAAAAGAGAAAAGAAAAAAACAAAACTCTAGATTTATCATATCGTGACACGTGCCCTTAAGGGACGTGTTAAAACACTTCTTATTTAACAAACGTTTGCATCGTTTATAAGCATTTTACATTTAATTTTCGCCATTAATTACATAAGATATGCCATAAGATATGGCGATAAAGGTGCTCTAAAGTTCCTTTTAATATATGTCTGTATACTTAAATCATGATTAATGAGGATCCTTAGAAATGTGGTTCTTAACATAATTTAAGAATCGGTTGTTAATTTTTTTTTTTCCAACACTAATTTTTTTCTTTGTTAAAGTTAAAAATTAGTTCTTAAATTACGCTAAAAATCCTACTTCTAAGAACCTTCATTAATCATGGTCTTAGATCCCAAGCTAGTACATACATAAGATTTTCAAAGTTGATAAGAAATCTGAAAGAGGTGTGAGGCTGATGACCAGTCTGTGCAGTCCACTAACCATAACAGACAAGATAAAAGCGGGATATTTGTAAACATGAGGTGGTCACGTTCTTCTTCTCTTTTTTCTGGTCACATTCTTCTCTTCTTTCTTCTTATTTTTTCTGGTAATTTGGTTGTCACAAATTTTTATGATTATTTTCTTTAATTGACACTGATGTTTATGGCATTGTTTGTTTGGATGGGTTTGATGACTGACAATTTAAAAAAAAAAAAATTGTCAGAACTCAGAAGGCAACAGAACGAATAGGTTGCTAAGTGGGGTTGCATGCCTTTGCTTATTCTGTCCACTGCCCCTTCTCCTGCCTATTCACTTCCTCCAACCTCCTTTGTCTTTTTATTATTGCTATTTAAATTTATGCTTCATTTATACTTATAAAAACGGTCAAACAAAAACATTTATTAATTGTTACGAAATAAAACGTGGTTAGTAAAGTTTGAGGTCGCTGCGTTTTTCTGTTAATTTTGGTTTTATATATTTTAAATTTACCACAAAAAAAATATTTTAAATTTACGACTTTCTCATTCAACGTTATTTCATATCTTTGTTTTGGTTGTCGAATAAAATTTACTCTTTACCCAAAATTGTAGACTGATGCAAACTAGATAAACACTATGGAAAATAGATCTCCTTTTAGTACAATGAAGTAAATGTGATCCCTCGATCTAAGGCGTTTTGTAAGCAATCATACCATCTGCACATGTATAATATGCATCAAAAATCAAACACTAAAAATAAATAATAAAATATGAATACTTGTTATTTTCTTTATTGTTAGTATAGACAATTAGGAAATAAATCTATACTATTATTTACGGAAGTAATTTTTCGCAGCGGAACTCCCACGTTAAAAGTTGAAGTGGTTAATATCGATTGTATCCTTAATGAATAAAAAGTATATATATATTAGCTAAAAATAAAAATGAATTTAAAATAAATTGTTTTTTATTTAACATCTATATTTTCAGATTTTGGATAGTTCTATTCTACTATTATTTGCGAAGTGATTTTTCGCAACAGAGTTCCTACGTTAAAAGTTAGAGTGGTTAATATCGATTCTACCCTTAATGAATAAAAAGTATATATATTAGCTAAAAATAAAAACGAATTTAAAATAAATTGTTTTTTATTTAACATCTATATTTTCAGATTTCGGATAGTTCTTACTATTATTAATTTAAATTCGTTTTTATATATTGTGTTGTAATCCGAAAAAACTTTTAATAAAAAAATTCAAAATTAAAAAAGACACATATTATTCAAGTAAAATTCTTAATTTATATAATCAAAAAAAATATTAAGTGATTTTAAGATTTATTTATTAATAGTAAAATATAATGAATGAAACATTTTTAAAATTATAATACGTAAGAATTTTCAAATGAAAAAAATATGATTTATAACTATAATATTTTAATTAGTTATGCATATATTAATAAATAATTATAAAATGTTTTTGTCCCCATAGGCGGACGAAACACCTAAAACCCCGTTAGATAGAGCAATTAGGAGCTGACGTCATCAGATAATGGTCTAACCTCATTTATATGTTTGGTTTTATAAAAAGTTAATTTTAGTGACAAATGTATGTGTATTAATTAATATGAATAGAGATAATATGATCATGTATATAATAAATAGTTATATATGATATGTACTATAATTAAAAAGTTATTTTAATAATTTTATGTTTATCTATTAGATTAGATAATGGAACGTAAATTAATATAATACAACTTTTGGCCAAAAATAAATAAAACAGTTCTAATATATATTATGTTGTTATCTGAAAATAGTATTTTTAATCATAAAGATTAAAAAAATAATTTCAATAATAGTCATACATATATAAACTTATCATGATAATTATTGAAATAATAATAATATATATATCAGTAAATATTTATAAGATTATTAAGCCCGCATGAGCGGGCCAACTATCTAGTATTCTTATTACATATAAATCATGGAAACTTCGTAGTCACATATGCCTAATTGATACACGAATTGAAGCAGACTAGAAGAATGTATTGTTTGATTTCTTTATAATCTCGTTCCATAAACAGCAAAAACTTATATCTTGACAAACTTGGGTATCATGAATGTCTGGTCAGTAAGAAGGAAATGTATCTTTCATAATAAAGCAATAAGAAAGAAATGTTTGAACAAGAAAAAATAAACATATGAACTAGCATATGCATGATAATAAATGCATGATCCACAAACCCCAAGAATACAATAATATAAGTAAAATATTTGGTGTTGAGTTTTTGACACGAATTCGACATGTATAAGAAAACTATTCATTTTTTTTTTTTTTGTAACTTAACTATTCATTATTTTTGACACTTCAGTTTATATTTAAGAGAACTACATATCGCTCTTACCACAAAGACAATCTACGGGGAGAGGAGAATGATGAAACTCGTTTTGGTGGTTGCGATATCACTTGCCTTTCTCTTAAGCCTCTTCGATTCTTCCCGCGAGAGTCTAAAACATGGAGAGTCAATGTTGACTGTTCATTTCCCTGAGTTCCATTTGATTCCTACCACCGGAGCTTCTGGACCTGAGAGTTTCGTCTTCGATATCTCCGGAGATGGTCCTTACACCGGTTTATCCGACGGTCGAATTGTTAAGTGGATAGCTAATGAGAGCCGTTGGATAGATTTCGCCGTCACCACCCCAGCAAGGTACGCAATAATTTCTCCTTTTCATTTTCTAGTTTTCTACTTTTCTTTGGAATGCATCTTCATAACAAAGTGCTTCAATTGTATCCAATCAATTTCTTCTGTTCCACCGAAATTATCGATCTAATTATCATAATGGTGAAATTATCTTCTTTGAAATACCAACTTGGTTAACTTTAATCTTTTGAGTTTAACTAAATTACATATTTAATATAATAAGTTATGATCCTGACCAAATGAAAGGTACTTCTTTTGTTTCGGCATATGTACTACCAACTTTCACGTGGTCAACTTGGTTGTTTTAAGTTGCAAGTTTCACTTTCTGAATCACAATATTGTTATTTGGGCATGCATGTGAAGTTCCCATTTTGAGGGGATTCTACTATTCTAGAATTCAATTATATTTGCACATTCGACTATAAAATTAATTGCTTCTATAATTCCTTTGATTAATATTTTATTCATCGATGCTCCTCACGCGAGTGTTATGAATTGCTGACAGCTAAAGAATTGAGTCAGAAGATAGACAATGTTGCATTTTTTATTTACTAGGAGTCATCAGTACACAACCAAGACACAAATGTGATATTAGATTTTTGTGGTCTAGATTTGTATTAAAATATGTTCTATTTAAACATATTTCAGAAAGATCACAGTATATTTAGACAGCAATGCATCTTTTCAATATACCACTAAGCAAACGGATGGAATAACAATCATGTAAATAAAAATAAACAACTCACTAAACTCACCTTGGTGTTAGCCTTGATATAAAGGAATAGTTATAGACAGTTGTGAAAATTAGTCCGTTATGATCTGATTTTACTGTTTAGTGTTATACTTAATTAGGGTCCCTTTACATTTGCAGAGATGGTTGTGAGGGCCCGCACGAGCACCAACGAACGGAACACGAGTGTGGTCGACCATTGGGCCTGGCCTTTGAAAAGTCCACTGGTGATCTTTTTATTGCTGATGCTTACATGGGCCTTCTTAAAGTTGGTCGGGAAGGTGGTTTAGCCAATCAAGTATTAACAGATCAGCTGGATAAGCCCCTTACGTTTACCAACAGTGTTGAGATAGATCCACAGACCGGAGTTATCTACTTTACCGATAGTAGTACTGTTTATCAACGGAGGTAACCTTCTGTGAATTTTGATCATTTATCTAAAACACAAAAGCATTCTTATATGTCAAATACAATATACACATGAATTATACATGTACAGTTATACATCGTATGTAATACTGAAAAAGTAAACGTTATTAAAATAATGATTTGAAAATCTAGTATGTGAACAAAAAAAAATCTAGTATAAGAGTATACTGTTTAATTTCTTTTCAGGAATTATATAGGCGTGATTATGAGTGGGGACAGAACCGGTAGATTGATGAAATATGATCCAAGTACAAAACAAGTGACAACGCTTCTAAGCAACCTTGCGTTCGCAAACGGGATCGTACTAAGCCAAAACGGCGATTACCTTCTCGTGGCTGAGACTGCGACGTCCCGAATCCTACGTTACTGGCTCAACGACACTTCGGTTTCTAAGTCTCACGAGAACTACGAGGTTTTTGCGGAGCAGCTCCCTGGGTTCCCCGACAATATAAAGAGGAGTCCACGTGGTGGATTTTGGGTAGGCTTGAATACAAAACACTCAAAGCTGACTGAGTTCGCCATGTCGAACGCGTGGCTAGGACACGCCGCCTTAGGTTTGCCGGTGGACTGGATGAAAGTCCATTCGTACTGGGCCAAGTACAAAGGTAACGGGATGGCCGTGAGGTTGAGCGAAGGTAGTGGCGTAATATCGGAGGTTTTCGAGGGTACAAATGGAAATAAATGGATCTCCATAAGTGAGGTGGAGGAGCGTGACGGAACTCTATGGGTTGGATCGGTGAATACTCCTTTCGCTGGAGAGTATAAAATCTAAAAACAAATCATGCGTACATTAACGATAAAAATAATCTAAATTAGCGATCTAAATTTATTTTATATCTCAAGTCTGCATAATGAATGTTAGGATCATAAATCTTCGTAATACGATTTTTTTTTGCGTAATACCATATTATAAATGTGGTTTTCATACATGTTTTTCATTATCATAATTTAATTATTGCAATTCACGATTTAATTTTTAAAACGTAGTTATTATTATAATCTTCACGAGGAAAACACTACATAACAGTCGACAAAAAAACACTACATAACAAAATACATATTATATATGAACCTAGGACTTTTTTTTTATTGAGCTATAGACCTTCTCGTAGCAACATTTTTTTTTCCTTATATTGACATATCATGCATACAAACATAGAGTTTGTATGTGTTCTTTTTTTTTTGTGACAAAAGGGCTATATAGAGTTTGTATGTTACACACCATTTTATGGCTTAGCTTCTTCCTTTTTCTCCGCTTCCTCAGTAGCCATTTTCTTGGAACAGCAAGCACTGCACTGCCCATAAGCGTAGCTTCCACAGCAACCATACCTACATCTGCTACGTTGTTGGGGCTTAACAACTTCAGCCTCGGCTTGAGCACTTCGGCAACAGTAGGTGCATCGTCCATAACGCCAGGATCCGCAACATCCGTATCTACAGCCACCACCTCCCCGCTGCTGAGGTTCAACAAAGTTGGCCTCGACAGCTTCGGTTTCCCCGGTCTCCTCGGCTTGAGCACTTCGGCAACAGTAGGCGCACCGTCCACCTCGCCATCCGCAACATCCGTACCTACAGCCACCACCTCCCCGCTGCTGAGGTTCAACAGCGTTGGCCTCAACAGCTTCGGTTTCCACGGTCTCCTCGGCTTGAGCACTTCGGCAACAGTAGCTGCACCGTCCATAACGCCAGGATCCGCAACATCCGTACCTACAACCACCACCTCCCCGCTGCTGAGGTTCAACATCATTGGCCTCAACAGCCTCGGTTTCCACGGCTTCAGCGGCTTGTGGCCGTCGACAACAGAAGTTGCACCGTCCAAACACCCAGCCACCGCAACACCCGAACCTACAACCACCCGGCCACCATTGCTGCGGCTCTACGGTATCGGTTGCTTCACTTGGCTTCACTTCATTTTTAGCTGCACGTGTGATTTATATGTTATTTACGTCAGGCTATGTATAAAACATTCGGTCATCAGTTATGTGAGAGTATAAAAGAGAGTTATATACCATTTGTAGAAGCATCGTTGGACGTGTCAGCAAAAACAGCGAGAGTGAGGGATAAAAGCAAAGCCAAGATAACAAGAGACTTGAGGCTTCCCATGTCTTGATTTCGTCACTAGAGCTAGTTCAGTTTGTTGTGAGGAAAGATGCTTTGGTAGTGAAGAGTGTACGACCTTATCACATCTATTTATATATAGTTGGGCGGCAAAAGATGGCGACAATAGACCGGTCAATTATGTAGAGTGAGTACTGAGGGAAGATAATGACATATTTAATGGGGAAAACAAATTTTACCCTCGTGTAAGAATAGAGAAATCAATAAGCACATTCGTTCTGATTGATTCCCTTCGTTTAATACTTGATATCGATCGGCAGACGTAATCATCGTATTACAAGTTCATCTATGATAATATTAGAGATGTGATTTTGAAAAGAAAATATTAGAGATCTGATTTTGAAAAACAAAATATTAATTAGAGGCCTGTCCGCTTGTCTATTAAAATATCGTTAATCGAGCCGATTACAAAAGAGCCGAGTAAAAACTACAGGACAAGAATCGAATTAACTGTACTTTACAAAACTGCATATATATCAAATACCCGCTCTTGCTTCTGGCCAAAAACCCATGGCAGTAGTTGAATGTTGAAACTCTTTTATGTCGTTCCATGTGTAAATGCCATGCTCTGTACATGACCACGTGTTAAATAATTGTCATAAAGTCCAACTCTTAGACTTGAAGCCCACCATGCGAAAGGATAACGTCCATCTATACATTCCAAGAGTAAATAAATAGAATAGATAGGATTATAATAAGATGAATGAAATGCAGCAGAAATATAATAATTTATTTTATTTATTCTTCAATAAAATTGTTATGAAATACTTTTTGTTTTTTGTGTAGAACTAATCGAATGATCATTTTATTATATACATGTTAAATGAAAAAAAATTATAAATGAAGAATCCTAATTAGGACTCTCTTTCTCTTTTTGCAAAATCGTTGGAATATGTAATAAACGAAGAAATGTTTTCTCTTTTGGTTAAATCACTAAAATTAACAAAATATTGGTAGCCAAATGATACAATGAAATTGTTTTCTCTTTGTATTTCAAATTCAAAATTGTGTATGTTTAACACAGATATTTATTCTTTACATTAATATATCTAAAAAACTGTGAATCTGATAAATATGGATTTAAATTTGGGATTTCTTATAAAAAATCACTACAATTTGCTATAATTTAAGAGAGAAAATATATAGAAACCGAATAATATATATGAATCAAATATGGTGTCATGTGGTTAAATAACTAATTTTTACGTTGAAAATTAGGATTTGCGTATTTATACTATGATTTTAATCATAGTTAGCTAATAATAGCTATTAAAAATGCTTTATTGATAAGAATAAACCTACGTTTTTACTCGTAAACTAGTTAAAACTTGGGAGCCTTTGTTAAGAAAAGATAAAATAAAAAAATGAACTGACGGGTCCACCCCAATAGATTGGACTGTATAGCTCCAATGCACAAAACGAAAATATAACAAAAAAACACCACTATTAAGAGATAAGTATTATTAGAATATCATCAGAACATGCATTAAACCCATACTAATTAGGGGGAACACACAACGTCTGAAGGATGTCGATAAAGTAAAAAATCTTCTTCAATTTCTTCAGGATTTTACATCGATTCATGTTTTGTCCCGTCACCGTAAGTACGTCTAGGTCTAAATTAAAATCTGCATACTCGTATCCTATAACAAAGAAGAAGAAAAAACATTATTACGTATTGTTCTTTTTTTTTGTAACACTACGTATTGTTCACAAATCACAATTTAAAACCTAACTAAAAGTATCTACATCTCTATATAACACATGGTTTAACTTGGTTCAGTTAAGCTAGTTTATTCGAAGTATTCCAATGGTGTAGTGTAAGACCGTTTACTGGGATGTGTTGGTGTACCTGTACGATGAGAGAGACTTCGAAGTGCTTTCCGCCTGGTTTCTTCGTTAAAACCCTGATACTTAAAAACAATTTTCGACGACTACGAACAATACATCAAGCGAAAGCTTTAGTTGTCTCATTAAATAAAATAAAAACACTGCAATGGAATTTGAATATAGTGGCATTTATATTTTGCTCAATAGGTTTTCTAAGAAAAGAAACGAACCATCTTTCAAGAGAGCTAAAAAAGTTGCACGGTGAAGAGAATTGAAGGTGATCGAAAAGAATAGCTAGGATTACAGAAGTTTATAAACCTCCACAAAGATGGGAAAATTGAGTTACTTGTAAAGAATAAGAAGTTTTTATTTTTAATATGGAAATTTGGAAGTTCCCTGGTGATCAAGGAGACAAAAAATAATGGAAATATGGAGTTTGTGGATCTAACAAGAATGTAAGTTTGGAGATTAAGGGAATGAAAAATATTTTTTTCCAAGAACATTATTCTAATTTTCTACATATTAGTAACTCAAATAGAAATGTACACTATAAAGTATATTAACGATATTATTAGAGGTATGTATTATCATGTATGTCCACTAATTTGATAGGGGTGGCTGTTAGAAGTAACATAACCTCGTTTCCTTTGTATTAAAGGTTTTTGGTTGATTGCTTCACAGGTTGAAGCGAAGAAACTTACGGTCAAAACCCAAACATCTTTTGATTAGCTTGTGAATCCTGAGGATGCGTTTCGTGTACGAAATGACAGTAGGAACGATGAACAGGGCGTTGCTAGAGCACAGCCTGTGACGCTTGGCTCTAGGGAAGTGAAGTTATTTGGTTTAAAGACGTAAACCAATCTCTCTGGCTTGTTCAAATCTCTAAAGAGTTTTAAAGCATTAGTAACTAACGTAAAAATAAAAAACTTACGTACTGCTTTTTCACATTTGCTTGGAAACCTTAAGCCTTGTAAATCTAATGCATGAACAACCTCAAACGTCGCCGAGATAACTATCCTCTCCAAAGCTTCACGTCAATATTATGTTTCAAGTAATACTTGCATAGAGATACATAGTGCTGCAAGCCTGCACTCGGTGGATATCTTGAAATTTGTCTCCTTTTCCCTTTTTTGCATCACTTACAACAGTTAAAACAAATATTTAGGGCCCATATTTTTTAGTAAGCCCATTATGTGCCGTCCATCCAAAACTAGAATTAAGGTATTTTTGGCCTAACCGAGAATCAAGCAATATCTTTAGTCTGTTTTTTAATTTTTTTTTAATTTTTCTATATGCTTTATTATTATTTTCAAATTATTTGTTTCTCATTTTCTAGTAACAGTAAATAAATTTTATTAAACTTATCTGATGTTAAATAATTTTCTTAATTCATTACTTCTTTTATTTTTTTCCTTAATAACAGTTAATTATGATTCGTTTTTGATTAAATACATTAAAATATCACTTAAGATAATAATAATAATAATAATAATAATAATAATAATAATAATAATATATTTTTATGATCAAACATGGAAATATATATTGAATATGTGTTTGATTTTTCGTATGAACACCCATTATAAAGACTAATCAAGAAAATATCTTAACTTTTGAATTTTGTTAATTAAATATTTTTAGTATCATGTTTGTTATCAATTTTTATAAAAGTTACTACTCCCTCTGTTTCTTAATAAGTGTCATTTTAGAGTTAGGCACACGGATTAAAAAATCATTAATTTTACATATTTTCCATACAAAAACATCATTACTCATACATCTCAACCAATAGAAAATAAAATGCATAATAAAATAATAAATTTTGCATTGAAAACTTAAAACGACACTTATTTTGCAACGAAAAAAATTCCTACAACGACACTTAATATGAAACGGAGGGAGTATTAAACAATTCAATATTTTTTTTTATTTTTTTAGGATAACTGAAAATTATTATATTTTCTAAATCTTTTTATTTAGAAGTTCAAAAATATAAAATACTCTATTATATTTTTGGTTTATGATTTTAGAAAAGGGAAATTACTATCATATAAGTTCTTACAATTATCTTATGTTTAAAATTTCCAAAGAAATAAAATACTATCAAATAATTATGTTTATTTACTATTAAATAGTTAAAATTCTTTTACCATTCGTATCACTACTATTTTTGCAATTTGTTTTTAGTTAAATATATTTTAATATCATGTTCACTATCAAATTTTATTTTAAATATATATTGTCAAATAATATTTTATGATTATCTTTTGGTTAGGTTTAAAATACGACACAAACTCTTTTGTCTATGTTTTTTTTAATTAAATTTTATATTGATTAATCAAAGAATGAATGAGCATTTACAAGGATTATGAAAAGTAACTCAAAAACTCAAATCTACTTCAGTAAACAAGAAGAAAAAAATGTGGTCCTATTCTCAAAAAATGGACATTTTGTCTATGTTTTTAAAAAAACTACAGTAAAATATTACTTACAAGTTTATCTTAAAATTGTAGAAATTAAAAATTAGTATTACATATTTTTTACAATTATCTTTTGCTAGGGTTTAGAATAATAAAATTAATAACAAATAGTTATTTCCAGTTCATAGTTGCTATTTTAAAAATTCTTTTTTTGCAATATTACTAATATTTTAACAATTTTTGGCCAATTAAATTATTTTTAGTATCATATTGATCTTAAAAAATTAATATTAAATAAGATTTTACTTTCTCTTTGTTCATGATTTAAAACAAAGATTTCAAAAAGGAAATAATTATTTAGAAATATTTTTATTAATGATTTTAGAAAAAGAAAATTATTTTCACTGGCATGTTATTATTGAAACATTTAACAATCTACATTATTTTATTAATAATAATTTACTAGTAACTTTCCTTCTTTAAAAATCCTAAACAAAAAAATTGTATCTTATTTACTAAGTCCTAACCAAAAGATAACTGTAAAAAAGATTTTGATGGTATATTTTTTTAAAAAAAGAATTTGATGATAAAAATGATACTAAATAATATGTAACTAAAAATGAATTGTGAAAATAGTAGTGATTTGAATTGTAAAAATACTAAATATATATAATTATATAATATTAATTGGAACTAATATTTAATAGTAATGTTTTATAATACCCTAAACAAAATATAATTTTAAAAGATTATGTAGTATTTTTTTCTAAAGAATCTATAAAGGAAACTATAAAAATATATTTTGTAATAATAACATTTCTATTTAAATCTCATTTAATTCTAAACAAAAAATTGTATTATATTTTTGCTCATGTTATAATCTTTATTTTTTATTCATATACATTGCGAACATGTTAACTAACAATTTTTAAAACCATGTTTTATATACTAAGATTTTTTGTATCTTAAGATTAGTTAATTGTTTTTTGTTACCAAAAACTGCAAAAGGGAATCTATTATTTTTCTATGCTGACTGCATCAACGAAGCTGTAAAGCCTACCAAGTTGGAAACGAGCTAGCCAAATAAAAATGAAACTACTTAAAATAGAAAAGGATTAAAATAACCAAGTGGTCAAATAATAATGCAAAATACAGGGGATAGCATACAGAATAGTGCAGTTAGGTGCAATGCATTCTCCACTTTTAATCTTTTTACAGGCATGACCCAAACTTGCTATAAATACGAAAATCCATTTTTCATATGTAACTTCATTTTGTATTGAATAGGTAAATAATAGATAAGTGACAGAAAAAAAAGGTAAATAATAGATATTTTTCCCATGTTTAACCGCATCGTTGTTTGGTACTCATGGCGTTTTCATTTTGTATTGTAAATACTGACTTTTACAAAGGAAAATGTGTAACGTCATATATCATTTACTAAAAAAGGGTCATATCTATGTGTTCTATCAAGTTTGAGTTAATGTGATAGAACACAAGCGATATATGATTATTCCTAATTATATATAATATGAAATTTTATATTATTATATACGATGATATTATGTATAGAAAAGATAGTATATATATATATATGTAATGACATACATAAGTAATTAATTTTTTTTTAAAATCACCACTCAAAATGTCTCCCAAAACAAATGAAAATGGCTAGTTTTTTGGTCAATCAAAATATTGTTGTCAATAATATTTACATTATATCAATAAACTATTTACATTGTACTGTTTATTTCGTCTATTCATTTATTTCCCATCAATTGTTCCCACTACATAATTTGAGTATTTCTTCTACTTTACTACATAACTAATTATTGTAGCTGGCAGAAATAAGAATTGTGAAGTCCGATATCATTTGTGTGATATATGTTTCAAATACAGTATATAATCATGTATTGTTTTTATTTAAGGTTTGTGATTTTCTCAAGAAGGCGATTTTTTTTTTTGAAACAAGAAGGCGAATTTAGACAAAGAATCTCCTTGAGAACTACAAAACAATGTACAAAAAAGTATATCAGCCACCGGTCACCGCCAACATTACCTACAATATCTAAAGCTTGGGATGTTCATGCATCTACCTTTTCTCATTGCTTGCAGTAAAATATTAGTTTGGCTTTGTTCTTCTAGAAGTTTAAAGAAAATAATAAATAATTATAAAAATTACATTAGTCAAGTAAGTTTTGCCAAATAAATTAATTAAATTGAAAATCTCTTATAAAAAATGCAAACTATTTTTCACCAGTATCATTGATTAACTACAGTGGTCTTAAACCATCTGGTTTTTATTAGGTACAATTTTTAGCCACATCACTAACATACAAATGAAATATTGTAATATTTTTTGTTAGCACACCATTTATTTAAGCACCACATATTTTCAAATATGACATATACATTCAAAAATATGAAAAGATAAATTAAATTCATATATCACATACCCCTAAACATTATTTAAAAGTGATTTGTCATGTTTCATCATAACAATGATTTTTTAAATGAATGATAACATAAGCACACTAACAATGATAATATGACTTAAACTAATAGTAACATGAACATGAACATTGATATTTATTATTAATTTATATTTTTGGTAATTTTTTAGAATATGATTAATAATTGATAGATCATCATTAATATAACAATAAATACTATAATAGTACATATAAATAATAAAATTTGTAATTTTCAAAATGTTATTCAATTTAGTTTATAATTATCTAATTTTACAAAAAAGAATCTTCAAAATTTCAAAATAATTTTCTAATCTCAACACCATTAATTCTTTTTATATCTACATTTTTTTAAAAATGTTTATTTTACCTTTTTGATAGTTATATACCTAGTAAATTTTCTCTTAGTTTTATAGAATTTTATTTAATATATTTTAACAAAATAAAATAGATAAAAAAGCTTTTCTAAGATTAAAAATTTAAATATATATTATTAAAGATAAATTTTAATAAAAACTTACTAATTTATTTTAATTTTTAAATATAATTAAATTTGAACTTAAAATTAAATATCGTAAAATTAATATAATATAAAAACTAGCAAAATTTTGTTTTAAATATATATATATATGTATAATTTAAATTTTAAATCTTTTATTTATACACGGAAAAACACCTAGTTACTTAGAAACATAAAGGTAGTAGAAAATATTGTGTCAACAAATCATGAATATTAAAAAACCGATAAATAAAACATAA
Source organism: Raphanus sativus (assembly GCF_000801105.2). Lineage (NCBI taxonomy): Eukaryota > Viridiplantae > Streptophyta > Magnoliopsida > Brassicales > Brassicaceae > Raphanus > Raphanus sativus. Next base: position 51,162,787 of record NC_079516.1, on the reverse strand, counting down.
ACTTTTGGAATATAATGTGTAAGTGGTGGTAATTATGGAAAATGTACCCTTCTGGCTCTCGGTGTAAAAGATACACCCGACACGAATATAAACATATATGGACATGATATTCCAACCATCCCAATTGCCCACTATATATAGAAGTAGAGCCACAGAGAGACAAAGGCAGAAGGGTCTTCTTCTTTTTTTTTGAGCAAAATAACTAAATACTGATGGAAAATGAGGGTACATAAATACTGATGTTACACCCAAGCCAATGGGTTTGACCGGGAGCTCTTTGATCACGGCGAGATCTGTCGCAGTTCTTCTCTTTCTCTCTCTGCTTCTTCTGATTCTTCCACCGTTTCTTCCGCCGCTTCCACCACCTCCAGCGACTCTCCTACTTCTCCCTCTCCTCCTCATGATTCTCCTTATTTTCTTGGCTCTTTCTCCTTCTAACGAGCCTAGCCTCTACGTAGAACCTCTTGATCCCTGATGAGTGGTGTCGCCGACGTCCGCACCGACCGTACAGATATATATGCATTACACAGATAGTATTAGTGTGTCTATACATGTGTGTGTATGTAAGGAGCAAATTAAGGGCTTTTAGTTTTGTGCAAGTACTCATGTGATAGATCTCGGACTTTTCTTCTATGATTTCGTAGAAATGTAGTTTATTAGATTTAGAATAATATTTTTGAAATTGAATACAAGCAAATGTGCACGTCTATTTTTTATGTATGACTTTCATCTTTTTCGTAACTCAATGTATATTCCCATTTTTGTTATCATATTATAACACACTGTGGGGAAATAAAATATTGTCATTTTTAAATTACCAAATGATGTATGAAAAAATACAATATCATGATATATTTAAAATGAAAAACTAATTAAACAAAATTGGTGAAGCCATAGAGAGAGGTTAAATACTACATTTTGATATTATATCTAAATTTATTTGTGTTAATACCTTTATCATCTATCCGCTTCTCCTTGTTTATCTACTAAACTTTATTTTAAAAAAATTGAAACATATGATTCTTTTTTAAGTTGGTTTACTGTGGAACCCACAGAGACACTGGAAAACTGTGAATAATCGCCCTCTGATGTCAGACAGACCAAAATGGATTAGATTCTTTTAATATGGTCAAAAAGTCATAATCTTTCTTTATTTTTTTTTGTTGCTTTCTTGTTGTAGACATTTTATTTCTTTTTGAGAATCCATGCTCGTTCTCTTGTTTTCACAACTTGGTGTATTTAATCGATTAGTGCTTTAGGGGATGTATCCAATTTAATATTTGATGTGATTTGATTTTTAACGGAGTTTTAGATGATTTTAATAAGTTGCAAAAATTTAGGTGATTTTTATTAAACTACTCTAGAATATCACCTAAAACAATGAAATTTGAGTTTTAATTTTTTTAACTAAGAAACTCCACCCAAACACCCTAAAATCACTTCAAAACTTTAAAAATCCACAACTTAAAATATTTTCAATAACAGTGAATTTTAGAGCATTTTATGAAATATCAAGTTCAATAACAGTGTATTTTAAATAAGTTTTTAAAATTCATGTTTGAATAACAGTAAATTTGTTATTTTAATATAAATCACCTGAAACTCTCGGTTGAATACACCCTCTTAATTTCTTTTCATAATAAGTATCGTTGTGTTTTTTCTTATTCTTTTTCAAATGTAATATTTATATTGTCAATGCAATATTTAAACCATAATACAAATTTAGCTCTGCTAGTTTACCTTATTAATTTGAAAGATAAAATGATAAATAATTTTTTATAATAAAATACTATTGCTTTGATAGACCATTTCAACTGTGCAAAAACGATATCAAATAAACTTTCAGATACTTTTTAATAACTGTATAAAATTTTAGACAACAACATTTAAAAGCCAAATACTTCATCCGTTTTAAATTAAATATCATTCTATTTTTAATTTTTTTGTTATAAAAGTTGTTTTATATTTTTAAGATAAATATAAAATATTCTTTCTAAGTTTTTTATTCTTAATTTTAATTCATTAATTAATTTTTTTTTAAAATAATATATTAAATAGAGGTAAAACAGAAAATTTAATCATTTTCTTTATTAATATACAAAAAAGTAAACACATGACATTTATAATGGAACAGAGGAGAGTAGTATCCATTCGATATATCTTTCAGGATCCATGACCCTAAATAAAGAATCAAACCAAAATAATAGTTGTATCAGTTTCTTTTGTCAAAAATCATTCTACTTTGTGCTACTAGTTGTGGAATGAAAAATAAATATAGAAGGTATACTTGACTTGTAGTTACTGTGGCTACCAAGTGAGAGAGTCATAAGGTTCAATTGATGAGCTCATAAATGGCGCGAAATCAAAATGCAAGACGGTTTAACTATGAATGTGGTTTTGATATTAAAAAGAGTACGGTTTTATGAAAAAATGCATTTTAAAGAAATAAAACAAATTTTATAGAAAATAATATTAACAAAATATATTAAAACATCTGAAATTAATTTATTTAGTTATAGCCTCATAATAGTTTTAGGTCTTTGTTTAACTATAGTTGGTGAACAAAGTAAACAGTTTTTTTAATTATATTAATTAATGATTATTTAAAATATTTTAATTATTTAATACATATGCATACTTATAACATTTACAAAACGCCACACAAAATATTTTAAACTATTTTCAAAAGAAAAGTTAAAAGATATTAATTATATGCCTCTGTTTTATCACAAACATGTAACTACAAAATGTTATATGTGATTACATGTGGTTTTGTATGTATTTATGGTCGTATACTAAGGATATTTTAAACCTTATTCTATTTTCAATTTCAAACATCATAATGGAATAAAATCTTTTCTAATTCCATTCTATTTTCAACTTTAAAATAGAACAATGGCTAGGATTACTTTATTTATGGAATAATCTAACTCATTACTCTATTTTGAAATTGTTTTATTTATTTATTATTACATAGTCCTTTGAATTTTTAATATTTTTTATTTTTTATTATTTAAAAATGACACAATAACAAGAAAGAAAATAGTATATTACACAAATGATTATTTAATAATTTTACATAAAATGCATAAAATATTTTTAAAACATATATAATTAAAATAAAATAATATAAAATAAAATAAGTGATTTAATAATTTGGAAATTTTTTTCCGGATCCCTCGCTAAAGTCAGTGAAATATTGCCCAAATTTAGAAGTTCGAAAATTGATAAAATTTTATAAGTATAAAGTATTATCTATAATTATTAATAAAATAAAATAAAAATAATATTGTTGGAATAAAAAATGGAATACTACATTAGAGTAAAATTTAACTCTATTTTGATGTTGCATTATTTTGAACTAAAAATGCTTTAATACATTGGAGATGATCTAAGTACAAAACGTGAGTTATAGTATTTTACCATCTATTTTATTTTTTATCGTAAAAAGTAAAAATTATTTAAAACTTCTATTTTGCAAAACCGCCCTTCATCTGTGTAACTAGTGGAATCACTGTATTGTGCGGTTATTACGTTTTCTTTCACAAAATCAAATACCACACTTGTACTTTTGTTTTCTATTTTAAAAATTCAATAACGCACAACATTTTACTAGTTGCAGTTGATTGGTAACGCAAGTGTGAAATTCAGTACCGCCCCGCTAAAATGGAAACGGCAGTTCCCATTCATAACCATAAACTAATGATTATTAAAAGTATTTGAGTTATAGTAGTAAAATTAGGTTTGATCAAAAAAAAACAAAGTAGTATAAAATTAGGTTGGGGGTCAGCATTATCGACGGTCTAATGATAATAAATACAAATAGTATTATTTTAGACAAAGAAAGTATCTTATAGAATGATGATTGATTTCAAAAAAATCATTAAGGCATTTAATATTCACACACTGCATTTCAGTTTTCCGGTTAGTGGGCTAATTAGTAAGAAAACACTTCAATTTTGAGGGATTATTTTTATTGATTTTTAACATAATAAAATTAAGCATGTCTGTAATTAATGTTTGTGTGTGTTTGCACTGAACAGCAGTGCGAAGTACTGTACGAGTATATATATGATGGATTGGAATCATGAGATACTTTATCCAGGGAAACAGTGTGCGTGAAGTTTTGAGACTAATGTACAGAACTAAAGGAGATTTGACCGAATTCAAGGGAGAAAAGGAAACAAAAATAATTATATAATTACAAAATGATAAAAGACAATTGGTCTTCGAGTCTTCCTTTGTCGAGTCTATCTTTCGTCAGAACAAAAAGCATGCGAGAAAGAATTTCATATGTCCACAAAATCAGATTCACTGCACCTATACATTCGAATGGGAATGAATGCTACGTCTTCATATTTCTGGTTCTTTTTTTTGTTTGTCTCGATCGTAACCGTAGGGATACATTTGAAAAAAGGTCGGATAAATTGTGAAACGACGTGAAGTAATTAACGATTACGTGATCTATAATCCCTAGACATCAAATGTGCTCACAAACTCAAAATTTTCAAGATAAGAAAGTCAAATGCTTAGAACTCTTGGATTACACACACAAATTCAGACGGTCATGATGGAAATCAGAAGATTCATCCTCTCCGCATCATTAACCCCCTGAAAATAATCTTTAGTGCCGTTTAATAAGTTGGTCATAAAAGTGCGTTTAATACATTGCATGCATAAATATAATTTTTAGAACATACAATTGTGTAATATGATTTCAATTCACTGTTTTTAGCAGAGGTAAAATAGGAAAACGGACAATGGCAATAAATTAGGTGAAACGTATATGGAATAAGAAGAAATAAATACACTTAGTACGGCTTGATTCAGATTCAAAGTATCAAGCTCACTCTATCCTCTACATTCACCAACCATCCTTACCGTTTCAGTCATCTAAAAGCACATAAATGGCAAATCATTTAAACCGCCACACTAATACTTTGCTAGCAGCTAGCATGTCATACGTCAGTTTATTTTAGTTTCTTGATTTTGTTTTTCAACAACCTATATATTTTTCTCACGTATTTGATTTTACAATATTTTGTTAGTGTTAACTGTCGACATACAAATGCCACATAACTATTTCAGTTTCACACTACATCCCAAAAAAAATTATTGTTTCAAGGGATTAAATCGAACTAGATAAATGATACAATGCCTCATCGATTGGAGTTAAATTAATAATAGTATAAAAGGTAAAAACTGATACATACATAAATTGCCAAATAAAATGAAATCATTTGGCCAATCGATATAAAATCATGCTTTAAGCTTTTATTTTAGAAACTTTATATTTACTTGTCAGTATCAATTTTCTGTATTATTATACAGGTTTTGGTATACTTTTCTCATAATTTTATGGTTCATAATTTCACATTTTAACCCCCCAAAAAAAATTCTAATATGTAGAATGTAGTCACCACATATAGGAAAATAATTTAATTGCTGCATGTCATTTATTGACAAAGGATATGACGAGAGGCTGAGAGCTTTAGTTCCTGATGGTGATACTTAATCTTTTATTTTTATTTTTCAAAAATATTTTCATATTTATTTAAGAACTAATGATTTTCTTAACATTTTTATTCAAAACTTCCAGCTAATCAGAGGTTTTAGTTATTTTTTAATTATTGTTAATAAGATATATATATGCTTCTAATTTACTTTTCATATACATATCATGTAATGACCATAAACTAATAGAAAATATTTTCAAAATACTCCTTACTCAAAATAAATTTAAATTTATTACATTAATTTCTAGTATACAATTTTGTAAAATCTAAAACAAATTTCCTTATTATTAAATTATTCTTTCAAATAGTGAGAATTTTTTCTTTTAAAGGTGAAAACATAGATGAGAGATTTTATTTAAGATGAAAAAGTATCAAGGTAACTCAGTGGTAAGCGTCAAAGAGATAGTGATGCGTGGATTCGACTTGCTGTGGCCACCCGAGCTATCGTTAAATCGTAAGAATACATGGAGGACCATGAATTTCGTGGAATTAGTCGATTGACTTCGGTTGCCGGATCCCCACGGTTATAAAAAAAAGTATCATGTTTTTGAAAAGATTAACAAAATACTAGATTTTTAATTTGTCAATGAAACAATTATATTAATCTAATGACCAAAAAGGTTTAACATAGTACAACTGGAAGTAAATTGTAAGCTGAATAACAAAGACAACCAAAAAATGTATTTAAAGAGTGAAATGATCCAAAAAGCTTCACTTAAGACCTAAAAACTATTGTCCGAAATAATAATAATTGATAGTCGAATACGATATTGATATATCTACTAGAAGAAGTTGGAATCTTGACCAACAAAACTTTTCGATGAGGAGTTCTAGGACCGTAGGCAACATCAAGAATATGAATTTCTATTTAGCTTGATTTGACACTAAAACAAACATGAACCATTCTAAAACAAACAAAAATTATCGAGGAGACCAGGTGAATCTCAAGATCATCGACAAACATAGAGTTTGGTGAAAAAGATGGTGAGAGGTTTAAAAACATGGATTAGGTGAATCCAATAATGAAAAGATGGCCGCATCCATGATAATAACAATTTAGTTGAGTTTGATGAGGATTTCTAAGGCCAACTCCAATAGAATATCAAAACATCAAATTTGATGTAATTTTATTTTTAATGGGACATCAAAAATGACATTATTACATCAAATTTGGTATAGAGTGAATAGTATTATACCAGTTATTTTATATACATATTTTATTATATTTCATTGAATAATATAGTTCAATTATTATTATTAATCAGTTCAATTTTTTCAATTATTATTATTATTATTATTAATCAGTTCAAATTTGTAACTAAACATAAATATATTGTATTATTTATATTATAAATTATTTTTACATAATCCAAATATTTTAAATTTTATTTCAAGTAAGAAATCACTCAGTAGTTGTTATCATATTTGTGTTATAAAAAATATCATAGAAATTTTATATTTTACATTATATATTATTTTGAAATAAGAAATCACTAAATGATTATTATCGTTTTATTATAAAATATTGATAATAATAAATTTTATAAACATATAGTTACGGAAATTTAATAAAATTAATATTAAAGTGTGATAAAATAATTATTTATAAATTTCAAATAATAAAAATATAAAAATGATCAAAACATAAAATATCAAATAATATAATATTACTTTTGGTGTAATATATGGTGTTATAGTTGGAGATGACAAAAAAATTTGACATCAAAACATCAAATTTGATATTATGGTTGGAGATATTCTGAGTCAGAAACAAACATTGAAAAAATATCATCAAAATTTATTTACAAGTAATGATAAACCATATCTAGTAATTAATGGTATTTTTTTGGTAAAAAATCTCATGTGTGTGAATTTAAAATAAAATCTAGTTGATTGGACTTTTAATAAATAAAGATAAAAATGAAAAGGATATAAGGGTGGCTTTGTCGTTGGGTGGATATGAATTGGAATACGTTGCTGCTCAGTGCATGAGCTTCACCTGTAAGCTGCAATAACGTCTTTCTCTCTCACAGTCTCACACACATAAAAGGAAAAACTGACAAAATATTTACCCACATGATTTATTATAAATTCACTTATATGTGCAGGAACATTGAAAGCCAAGATTTAGAGGAAGAAAAGAAGCTTCGCAAAAATATATAATAAGGATCTTCGAAATGTTTATGATCGGAGTGGTGATGTTGGTGATTTTGGTGGTTCTTCCTGCCGTTCTTCCGCCTCTCCCGCCGCCGCCGATGATTATGATGGGAATTCCGGTGGTGCTGATGCTAATGCTTATTTACGTAGCCATCTATTATCCTCCTCTCTCTTTTTCTTCTTCCTTTGACAATTCCTCTAGTCAAGTAATGTGATTGGAAAATGCGTCTCGATTGTTGCGTTTTGGTTTCTTGTTCCATTTGATAAAAATTGTCAATCCATGCAGTTTCATTTGTTGTTTTTCTTGTTTTTAATGTTTTATTGCCTTTTCTTCGGGAATTTGAATTGAATTTATTAAGTTTATTAATAAAATTAATTAAGTTTATTAAATTTCATAAATTACAGATCGATCCCATTAACTTTAACTTAAGATTAATTAAACCCGATTATAATATTGTTACCATATTATCATTTACTTCGTACATGATAACATGTGAATTTATGTAATTGTTGACACATTTTTATATATTAAATGATTTTTATCATATTAATCAGTGCCGTCCCAAACATATAAGAGGCTTAAAGCCTCATAAAATAATGTGGCCCTTATAACTATTCTAAACTTACCAACTAAAAAATGTTTATAAAAATGACGGCTTTCTTGTTCGAACCAGAAACAAAAAGACAAAGCTTACCCTAGTTTTAACCATTTATGCTACATACAGTAATAAAAAAGATATACAAATTTGGTTTTTATAAGATGTGGCCTGAAGCTCATGCTTCACCAGCCTTAAAAGAGGAACGGACCTGATATTAATATAAACTTCGTGTAATTAGAAAACTTTTTTCCTAGCAATAATCGCCTTTGATTGGATTAAAACAACCTCATTGTGAAGTATTTTAACTCAGGATCTGAAGAAAACAAAATTATTATTAATTAATATTTTACTTATTTAATAAAATTTTAAAAAATTCTAAAGTTGTAAGTCATTTATTAAATGACACTTGTGAAATAAGAGATATGACAGTATGTCTGCACAGATACTTTCTCTTCTCTATTTTTCTTTTTTTTCTCCTTTCTTTTAAATGCTAAGATATCCATAAGTTATCATCAATAGACATGTTTTTAGTATTTCTGTCGAAAATAAAAGCTAGAAAAGTACTAAAGTTCTAAGAAATACATATTTAAATTAACTGAAATAATATTAATTGACTATATAATTTGTATTTTCTTTATTTTTAAAAAATGTTATTTTAACACTTTTATACACTAAATATCATTTAAAATTTTAATACAAACTACACTTATTTTTAGTTTAATATTAATTGTATAATGCACTGATATTATAAATAATTTTATTTATTCCATATATTATCGGTTAAATATATGTAATTATAAAACGATAAATACATTTTAATTACTTTTAATTTGTGTAAAAAAAATTAAAGTGATATGTATGCATAACTGTCCGTCGTGGTTGTGTGATGCGGAAAGAATATATCCATCAAAATTTCTTTATATTCGTCGAACCAAGTGTTATAGAGAGAACTACATCATAGAATTGATGTTCATGAAGATGTTCATCATGTTCGCATATGCTGCATATATTTTATCATCATACATAACAGAATATATAGATATGGTGATACGATCGATAATTTGACCATTGTTAATAAAGAAAACCTTAAAACTTTCGATTTAAAAAGAATAGTTCTAAATTTCAAAGTTTTAATGGTCTGATACTATTAAATAGAGACTGTAATATAATATTTGTATTGAATAATTAATGAGGATGTTGCAACATATCTATACAATAAAGAAAGCTATATCCTAACAGTAGTTATCTTATTAGAATTCTAACTTATATGAACTTAATACATATCTTAAGGTGAAATTTCTATCACTATAGGATAATTCCGTAATAATTCAGATGAGGAACGGTACCCAACAACTCACATCATCTCAAGATTTTGAATACGATGTTGTAGAGCCCTTGCCAAACTAATATCGGTGACGCATGTTCGTTTAGAAATACACAAGAACAACTGCTACTAACTAATATTGCAAAGGTAATTAAATATAGATAAATCAATGGGAATCAATGAAATTTTTGCGGGAGTCATATTTGCAAGTTTCAGAACCCTTGCCAAAATAATATATGTGAAATTCTATGTATTATTTTTTCTTGGACACAAAAACCTAAGTACAAAGAAAAATAGAAACCCTCTCTCTCAAATGTCATCCGTGAAGACCTTGAAAATAAAGTCACGGAAACGCCTCGAGTATAGTCTTGGATCTACTGCTGATATGGAGGTAGGATCATATTGTATGCTCTTGTAAGCATGTTCAAGCTTTTTGCTAATATCGTAATCCTGAAGAATGTCAATGATGCCAAAGATCATCACCACTTCGTAGAACTCTCCCGTAGGCTCTCCCACAAGCTCAAGCTCAGTGTCGCTTTTCCTCATCGTTCTCTCTGCACGCGCTGGCATGTTGGTTCCTAATCTGATACTAGCCCACCTGCAACAACATAACCAAAACAAAGTTTAAGTGTTTCTCTTTTGAGTTTGGAAGGTGTTGGTATAGTTCTCTTGTGTTGTATTATTACCTTGAGGGGTCTGGAAGTAGTTCATCAACCTCTGATCTAGAGAGACGATGTCCTGCTTCTTCTTCAGATTCACCTGTAAATAAGATAACAATCATCTTTTTGCTTCTGTGAATAATTCAAAACCAAAGGTTATTTGATTTAACATAGCAAACCAATAGGTGTTCGAGCTCCAGAAGGAATCAGCTCTCTAGCTACAGAAGCTTCTCTGAAGTGAATCCCAACTAGAAGACTGTAATCCATGATTCTCTCCTGTTCTAAAAACTCGCAGTCTTTATCTATTTGCCTGTAACGTGAATAACAAGTCATGAGAAATGAAACAAGCAGAAACTATAACTAATGAAGAGTAGAGAATAATGGTGTTTTTACCTTGTGAATTCTTGGTACCATGCTTTCTGCAGTCTGAAAATGAAACCTAGGTCTTGGTCTTTTAAGATGGTGTTTGAGTCTATTTCTGATTCAGGTTTGTCAGTGGTACGACCAAGAGAAGATCCTTTCAGATCAAAGCGTCTGTGAACAGAGTACTTAGAACGAAACAGATTACCCATTATGACAAACCTCACCTGCATTAGACCAAGAGATTTATGAGATTTTACCCCAACCCTTTCTAAAAATCAAGTCACATTAAGTGCTAATGTTTTGTATCTACCTTCTTTTGGGTTGGTCCATTCAACTTCACACAGTGTAGACCAAAGAATCTGATCACCAAAGAGTTTTCAAATGCTCTAACGTGGTTGTAATATGCTGCAAGCATCCTCAGAAGCACCTACACCAACAAGAACCAAAAGAGATATGTTTTCAGTACATGCAACACAAGTACTTGGTAACAGCAAGCGATAACTTGAGAAAACAACTCACTTTTGTTTCAGACTTCTTCATTGTTTTTATCATGTAACGGTCATCATTTGTTAAGTAAAAGAAGCTCCCACTTTTACCAGGGGATGAGAGTTCTCTGAGAGCATCATCCCCACAAATGGACAGCATGTAATCAGCTGAGTCTACTTTGAATAGCTTCCTCAAGCTCCTTGAATCATAAGCAAAACAAGTTAGGCACAAAAAAGTTAGAACTAGTAGCAATGTGAAAAATGAAGAGTATCATTTTTTTGTGTGTAACCTGAAAACTAGTGGGCAATAATCTTTCCATTTGAATTCAGTAGACTGATGTGGAGGTGTGTGCTTAGTTCCTTCACGTGGAAACCTCCTCCATATCTTATCTTTCGGATCAAAAGCTGAAGGCTTCAGATCAAGAGATGCAGCTGGAGCTTGTCTCCCCACAGAATGCCTGTAGAAACCAAAAAAAAATACAAGCATTGTTGCTCCACGTGCATATATATACCAACAAAAATCATATTATATAGCTTAGAACACATATATGCTCTCTCATATTTACCTGATTCCTAGCTGTAGATTAAGCATAAGATCATAATTGCGATGGCCTTTGGATATAGTAACCCCTTGCTTCCTCCCTGCCTTTGGCAGTTTCATAGGCAGATGGCTTGACTTAAGACTTTGAAAACCTTCTGCATCCAATCGCATCAACTCTGCATCCAACTCCTTCCTCAAATCTGAGCCTTCTTCCCCTGTTTCATTCCCCCACATATTCATCTTCTCAAACGCTCTATCTACACCAACACTTACCCTCCCATCAACTGACATCCTCCTAGGCTTCTCTATACGCTTGGAAGAGTTCCAAACAGAAAGTTTCTTCTGTGAAGGCAGCATAGGAACTCTCTCACCACTACAGATAGTGTACTCACTCAGATTACTGAACAAATCTTTAGGATCCCATTCAAGATTCCCTTCGTTTCCTGATGGATAATAAGTACCATTCATTTCCTCTGGATCTTTAGACCAGTTACCAACATAGAAACTACCATCATCCCATTTATAAGTCCCATTACCTCTAGGAAACCCTTCATCCCAACACCCATCGTATCTATTCCCATTTGTCCATACAAAGCTCCCTTTACCATATATGGTACCGTTCTTCCATTCACCGGTGTAATGACACCCATCACTCCATTGATATTTTCCTTGACCTTCTTGCAAACCTCTCCTCCATTCACCATCATATGCATCTCCATTTGCGAAACTCTTGACTCCATGTCCATGCTTCAGGTTCATCACCCACTGACCTTTATAAGCATCTCCGCTTGGCCCCGTGTATGTGCCAATACCATCTATGTAACCACTTTTAAACTCTCCTTCGTATGTTGCACCAGATGGCCACCCGAACTTTCCATGTCCCATGGTTTTTCCATTGTACCACTCACCAATGTACATGCATCCGTCCGTCCAGAGGTATTTTCCTTGCCCATGAGGAAAGTTGTCATACCATTGTCCTGTGTAGTAGTCTCCATTGGGAAGTACTCTCTCCGCAAGGTAAAATTCTTCTAAGCTGCTCCTGTTTGTGGTGGTTTCATCATCATTTTCATCACTTGTGACATCGTTATCCGTATGTGGAGATACTGATACTGTCCCAAAAACGCTATTAGCCCGCTTCTTTGCTTGTTGGGTCTTGCGCAGGGTCACCTCCCATGCTTTTAGAACATAGCTTTGTTCCTTGCTCATTGTGTTAAACTAAGAAAAAATCTATCTAAAAATCTGTATGTTATTAACAGCTAGAAACATACCTTCATAAAACATGAACGTTCTTGTCTGAATAACAATATCCTAAAGATGTACCACATACCTTCCACATCAACAAACATAAGTGTGGATTGATCATTTTCTCTTTTTTTTTTTCAGAGTGTAGCATTGTTGGATTGAGTATTGGTCTTCAACATGTTCCAAACCAAACAAAGAAAAAACTAATGGCCACAAAAGAGTTGAAAGAAAAACTAATGTCTCCGAGATTTCATCTTTTCTTATCAGTTTTTCAAACTAATTTTACCCATTAATTCAAAGGACTCGTTCATGTCCTCAAACCAATGAACGCCTTGAAAATTAGAGAAACAAGCAATTCCCTCAGTTTCTCTATATTTAGCATCTTTTTTGCTTCCAAGTTCCATCTCATGCAAAAACATATTTCTTATAAATAAAGTGAAGAATAAATTTACAAGTGGGTTAACTTACACATGTAAGAAATATGTTTATGAATGTATATATTTAATACATTGACATAAAACCCTATATTTAATACAAAATATTTACATACTTTCACAAAAAGATTATATATAGATATATTGTTGTCATTTTAAAATATGAATAATATTTCATGGAAATAGTTGCAAATCTAATGTTTTAGCTCCTTTGTTTTGTTTTTAATCAGTTTATGGTCTAAATTCCACTGGGTTCTTGCTTCAAATTTTGAACACCACTAATTTAAGGTTTTGTTTTTTGAGGTAACAATTTGAGATAGGATAACTATATAATGAATGATGGTGTCACTGTATTCTAATATACAGCCCTTGGTTTTGATACATAACATGTGGTGATGATATAATTTCTGAAAGCCAAATTGTAATAGAGTGACTGAAATAATCCGTTATTAATATTTCTTAACTAAACAGATAGTTTTCTTCTAAAAATGACATTCAACAACATCACAAGGAAAAGATTCTCCTGATTTGCAAAATATCAACGTGGAAGAGGCATGCAAATCTCTCTTTAATTATCCCACATTTAAAAGTACACTGGAAAAGTTAACCAAAATAATATTACAAATGCGTCAAAGGATAAACTATTAAAAATCAGACGACCATATGAAGCTTTGACACTTGTAGAAAATCACATGCCACGACATAGAGATAACGTATTTCTATTTCTTACTGACAACGATTACAATTACACCCCATTCCCTCGTCGACTTCGCGTCACTCAAATCTATGTTTTCTCTTCTTAATTTGGACTCTTTTGGGACATTAAGATTCAAAACAACGAATGGGTTTTTAGTAAGTACTAAGCATAAGAATCCAGCAACATTCATGATGATTAGTTGTTTTCAAAATTGGATTTGTTGAATCAGAATTACGAAAACAAAGAATCAGGTCTATCTATAGTAAAAATATGTTCATGCTTGACAAGAAAATTAGAAATTTTAACACATAATGGACATTTCGATCTTGAACATGATAAACCCGATTTTACAGACTCGTGTAGACGGTGATCCCACCGATAAAAAAACCATCTCAACTCAACACTTGTTACTACTCCCTTTCATTTTGCTTTTAAACTCTAATTTCTTTCTTTAAAAACAAATTCACTTAAAAGTAATTTACTACTCCCCCTCTGTTTCATTATAAGTGTCGTTTTAGACTTGTGCACACGGATTAAGAAAGCATTTAATTTTACATATTTTCAATATAAAAATATCATTACCGATACAATTCAACCAATAGAAAAATAGAATGGAGAATAAAGTTAATAAATTTTGCATTGAAACTTTAAAACGACATTTATTTTGCAACGAAAAAAATTCTCTAAAATGACACTTAATATGAAACGGAGGGAGTATAAAATTTAGCTATATTTAATTTTATTATTAAACTCCATACATATATATTAATCAGTAGATAATACATTTATCTAAATAATCTTTTGAAATTTCTAGATGATCATTTTTTTCTCTTATTTTTACTTTTTTCATCAATGGAGTTTAATAATAAAATTCAATATAGCTAAAGTTTATAGTAATTACTTTTAAGAGAATTTATCTAAATAATCTTTTGAAATTTCTAGATGGTCATTTTTTCTCTTATTTTTACTTTTTCCATCATTTTTTTAAACACTCTTAAATCTCCACCGTTATTGCCACGTCACCGCTTCCCGCCTTATAACAAGGCAAGCTTCTCGGAAAAACAGAGTCAGAGAGTTTTACGTGTTTCATATTCGTCTCTCTGTCCACCTCCTCTCTTCTCTCTGCAAACTTAGAGAACACCCATTCTCTCTGTCTCAAAAACTAAACAAAAAAACATCAATCAAAGGAGATTGAGATCTTATTTGGTCTATTCTTGTTTCCTTTTCGTGTGTGATCTTTCTTTCATCCTCCACAGTTTCTTTCCTTATTCGAAAACACTCGCAAAAAATGGAGAAGAAACCAGATTTTACGTTTGACGACGATGAAGACAGCAGTAGGTACGAGAACGACAGCGAAACTGATCGAAGCGACGTCGCAGATCTTCCTGCTGACGACGACAACGAAGATACTTTCGTTTCCCAGGTTCAATGGCCTCAGAGCTTTAGGTAACTGTAACGTCTTTTTTCCTTCGTAAAGATCAAATATTTCATGGAAAAAAATCATTCTTTTCACACTTGAATCACTGCCCATCTGATCCTGTTGCATTCTCCAAGATTTGAAGGACTCTGTTTATTTGATTGAAGCACTCTGTTTATTTCGTTGAGATACTCTGTTTATTTGGTTGAAGGACTCTGTTTGTTTCATTGAGATACTCTGTTTATTTGATTGAAAGACTCTGTTTATTTGATTGAGATACTCTGTTTATTTCATTGAGATACTCTGTTTATTTGATTGTTGATATTTGTTTCAAACAGGGAAACGACAGATTCGTACACGATTGCAGCATCACCAATCTTCGGATCTCTCAGGAGCAATCCGAGTTTCTACAACACGAGTCAAAAGCCGAGTTTCTACAGACAGAGCAGAAGCAATCTAGATGTCGAGTCTAAAGCTCCTTTCCTCCCCGATAGGAACGAAGAATCCGACAAAGCCTCAGCTGCACAATCAGTTTGGTCTCGCAGAGGTTCCTTTGCTGAAGAGTTAGCCATAGGAGGCTATGGCTGCAGCTTAACTCAAACCATTTTCAATGGTAAAAATCTTTAACTTTCTTTAGCTTGAAATCAAGAACACATGTGTAAGTAAGTAACTCTTAACTTCCTTCAAAACTCTGTTTTTTTTGGTTTATAGCGATTAATGTAATGACTGGAGTTGGGCTTCTCTCAACACCTTATACACTTAGAGAAGCTGGTTGGGCAGGGGTGGTGATTCTTCTCTTGTTTGCTGTTATATGTTGTTACACTGCTACTTTGATGAAAGAGTGTTTCGAGAACAAGACTGGTATCATCACTTATCCTGACATTGGAGAAGCGGCTTTTGGGATATCTGGTCGTATTCTCATCTGTGTAAGTCTGATATTTGATGAACCATGTTAAATCTCTATGTTGTTCTTATTTTTTTTTTCTCTTCACATTATCTTATAACATCTGCAATGTTTTCTCGCAGGTGCTATTGTACACGGAACTATATGTAAGTGAAGCTTCTTTTCTAAAGCTTGTTTCAGTATGCACAATGTGAATTTAATATAGAATCTTTGTTTACTTCTTTTTGTAGTCTTATTGTGTGGAGTTCATCATCTTGGAAGGTGATAACCTGACAGGGCTCTTCCCTGGTACATCACTGGATTGGCTCGGTATCCATATCGACTCTAAGCATTTGTTCGGTATCTTGACTGCTCTCATTGTTCTTCCAACTGTTTGGTTGAAAGATCTTCGCATCATCTCCTATCTCTCCGGTACATCCAACTGCTTTTTCTTTTTATACTACATTTATTCCTTTAGTCAAGAATCTTGAATCAGCTACTTTGATTCCACAGCTGGTGGAGTTCTTGCAAGTGTTTTGATAACAGTGAGCACGTTTTTCCTCGGGGCAACGGGTGGAATCGGGTTTCATCACACTGGTCATGCTGTGAAATGGAATGGGATACCGTTTGCTATTGGTGTCTATGGATTTTGCTACTCAGGCCATTCTGTGTTCCCAAATATATACCAATCCATGGCTGATAAAACCAAATTCACCAAAGCAGTGATCATAACGTAAACCAATTATATTTTCAACTCTTATACAAGCTTTTGATGTTTAATTTGATCCTGTTCTTACATCAAAGAGTTTGTTTGTTTGTTGTTGTATGTGTGTGTGGTGGCTACATTGCAGTTTTGCTTTATGTGTTTTGATGTATGGAAGCGTTGGAATCATGGGTTATCTCATGTTTGGTGAAGCCACCTTGTCTCAGATTACATTAAACATGCCAAAGGACTTGTTCTTTTCGAAAGTGGCTCAATGGACAACCGTTAGTTGTTTCCCTCTACATCATCATTGGAAGTTGCATTTTTACACTTACCAACTTCATCTTGGTTCTGTTTTGATTTTTTTTTACTAATCGTCAGGTTGCGAGTCCGTTTACAAAATTTGCTCTTCTGATAAACCCATTAGCAAGGGGTATAGAAGAATTATTACCAGAAGGAATGCCAGAGAACATATGGTGCTTTCTTCTTCTAAGAACAGCACTGGTCGCTTCTTCCGTTTGTGCTGCTTTCCTTATTCCATTTTTTGGTAAGAACGTTAAAGCATGGGTTTATTGCTTAATTGTGTCTCAACTCAAGACTCATTATTGTTTTGTTGCAAATTTTGTATTAGGTCTTGTGATGGCACTGATAGGATCTATACTCAGTATACTAGTGGTTAACATTCATTATCTTTCTCTCCCTACTTCCTTAATATCATAAGAACACACATTCTTGGATCTAATCATAAGTATTTTATCGTAAATTGTATGTGTGGTTCAGGCAATAATAATGCCAGCTCTATGCTTCATGAAGATAATGGGTAACAAAGCTACAAGAACACAGGTATATATATATAAACTGAGCTTTTTAGTCTCTTCTTGACAGTTCTTGTAAGTAGTTTTGGGGAGATTAACACTGACTTGTGTTATGATAACCAGATTATTTTGAGTTGGATAATAGTGGCGATTGGTTTGGTAAGTGGGACCTTGGGGGCATACTCTTCGGTTGCAAAGATCATTAGGAACTATGACTGAAGAAGCCACCATAGTCTCTCTTTTTTGAGTTTAATGTTTATGTTTATGCTAATAAAAATCTTTATTAAGATCAATTTGGACTTTAAAGTAGTAATAAGATTAGTGAAAGGTTTTGCTTTCTCAAAAGTTGTCATGTTTGCTTTTTGTAGTTTTGTGTATTTTCTTTATTTTTGTGGGCATCTTTCTTCTATTTAAATCTGAATTGACTATTTCATTCGCAAGCATTAAAACTTTCGAAAGAAGACAGTGGAATATTGGGCCCTCGCTTGGTATACGTTTGCCACAAGAAAGATATTATAAGCAACAAGCACATACTGCACACATAAACAAGTTTTATTTAAAAGAGAGAAAAAATCTTAGAAAATATCATAACTAAAGAAAACCACAAAAATCCAATTTTTGTTTCGAAATATTCAAAATAATTGATAGAATTTTTATATGCTTAATTCTTGTCATATAACCGAAACTATTTACTTACTCATTGTGTACACATGAGTAATTAATTGAACAATTCAAAAGTTTTGGTGCAAATATGAAACCAAAATGCTGACAAAAAATGAAACCAAAACTCGTATTTTTCATTTGATGTTCTAATCATTTACCCAAATATCCCAAGTCTCATCATAACCGACAAGACATGGTGGATGGAAGTAACGAGACTTGAAGGTTGTCGGTCCAGCCAAATGTTTATAGTTCAACCAATAAAGTGTTTCATAAATACATACTATAAAGTAAAGATTCACTGTTAGTTGACTTTTTATCATTAGTAGTTGACTTTTAATATGAACTAGATTTTGATCCGCGCTTTTGAAGCGCGGAATATTTTACGATGAAAAATTTCACTAATAATTTAACAAATATTTTGGTTATTTTTAAAGAGTGTGTATTTAAAATATTTTTGTATTTAAATCAGTATTTTTAAATTCAACCCGATTGTGATTATACCGGTTAATCCGGAGATCTGACAATTCAATTTATGTTTTTAAAATATTCATATTAAAAAATCACTAAAACCCGAGACTAACCGATTGAACTGATGGAATGACCGATATGTAATCTAATTGGATTTAAATTGTAATAGTTTCATAATTTGTAATCTTATAATCGAAATTTTAAAGTTCACTATTTTGCAATTCATGAAATTATGACGTTTCTACAAAATTTTAAAGAGAAAATGATATAAAATAACTAAGATTAATTATTGTATTATTTGGAAACATTAATAGTAGTATAAAAAAATATATTGTTTGGAAACATTGATAGTAGTATAAAGAAATAAGTATATTGTTTGGAAACATGGATAGTAGTATAAAGAAAAAACATTAGTGACTTAATGTATGTTTAACTATAAAATATAAATGTGTATTTAATTTAAAAACTTACAAAATAAATGTTAGATCCAACAGAATGTTTCTGTTTTAATAAAATAGATTAATTTAAAAACTTACAAAATAAATGTTAGGTCCAACAGAATGTTTCTGTTTTAATAAGATAGATATTGGTTTTTCCGTTTCTAATGAGCGAGTTACAATGACTTACGGAAATTATAAAACAATGGTCTAATGTATGTTCTAATATACAATAGATGCTCTTCTATATGGAATTGGTTGGTCCATATGCCTTTATTAACAACAAGGTACATTTCATTCGAATACAAACTTAGATTTCTTAAATCAGTGATATGATGGAAGGTTGATGACAAGAGAATTACATATATGGATAACAAACTACGTATTAACGAGCCAATTCTTGTCACAAATACTTTTAAACTAGTTGGATTTATTGGCCGCGTGAAACAAGCGGTTCCGAGTGGATGCTACAGTCTACATCTTATATCATACATTCATACTGAAGAAGCTTGCATATCTTACATCGTCTAAACTGAAATTTAAATTTCACCAGCAGAAATGTAATTATAGTAAATCACCTTGAGGTTCGGTTAATAGATTAATGCATTCAGGAGAACATAAAGAACATCACATGGTACAAGTCTAGAATTTCAATTGAGAAAAACTTACATTTCTTTGTGTTTGTATTTTGAAATATAACCTTTCACCACGAGGAAAGTGTAACTATAAGCTTAAACAAGTTTATAAATCACTGAAGAACACAACCAAGATTTTCTTTTAATGCATGACTATGCAGTGCCGGAGGCAGCTGAGAAGCATGTGGGTCATTTGACCCATATCAATTTTAAGAATTAATCAAATTTAGGCATAAATTTGTAATATATCTAAGAGTAATTGGTTGAGTTTTAGTAGTTTGATGACCCCCTTAATATCTAGTCAATTTCATATATAATTTTTTTTGACCCAATGGTTTTTTTTCCTAACTCCACCACTATGACTAGAGGTTACATCCCCTTAATTAACATCTATCTGAACGTTCTACTATATTAGACTACCTCATATGATTTCACGAAATTTTTAGAAACAGTAATTTAATTTAATACTACATAGTTCTTTTACATGAAGATGGGGGCCATCCGAAAATAAAAATCTTCCAAAGTCCAAAAAGAAAAGGGATACATCATACATCTATCCAAATGTTCTACTAAAGTCCATCATGACATAAAAGCTTTGGGCGTTCCTTTTTTCCGTTTCATTCCCGATCATTTTCTACATCGGAGATCGAACTGAATACAGAATTATTACCACCCAACAAAACACGATTTTATTTACTCACAAACACAAATAATTCGCCGCAAACCAAATGAAAAAAAAAAACAGAACTCCATATGTTTTTTTTCTTTGTAACACTCAGAACTCCATATGTTATACATCCATATATATAGGTATCGACGAAACCCTAAACTATAAGACGATCGATTTCTTCTTCTGATCGATGTGACACCATTTTTTTTAGAAAAAAATATAAGATTTTTAGAGAGAGCCAATGCTCCCTAAGGCATTCACATTGTAAAATCCAGACGAGAAAAACGCAGACAGACCCGCCGACATTTGAGGAGCATTGAACACTTCCTCATCCAACGGTGAGTAGTACTCACGGATCCCTTCTTCCAAAGGCTCAGGATTCATCTCCACCTGTTGAGGATCTGCCGCGGCGTAAGTGGTGGCCTCCTGAGGTAGATCGGCGGCGTCTTGACCGGTGAGTTCTTGAACAAGCTCTCTGAACTTAGAAGGGCAAGTCTCTACTCTCATAGGATTCGATATGTAACGGACTTTGATGGGTTTGTTATCGTTAGTCGTCGTGGCTTTCCTCTTCTGCTTCGGTTGTTTTCTTGTCGGAGATGAAGATGGCTGTCTCTGGTTCAAGCTTGTGAGCAAGGTCGATGATGACTTCATCTTCTTGATTCTTTTGTGAAGAACCCAAAAAGAAAGAAGAAAAAAGAATATCTAGAATGTGAGGTCTCTTGTTTGAGCCCAAATTCTAAACATATATAAATGCTATATGCTAATTTTAGGAGAGTGGAATTGAATGCGAAGGGAAGCAAAACAAAAATTTAGTGACAAGTCCCATTGGGTCCTCGGCTGCTGTTACCGACGGCACGTTCACTCTACGCGCGTATTTTTTTGACACTTACTCCTTTCTCCACCGCTTTTTCTCAATGTGATTACTAGCCTTGCTTTTAACAGGTATGATTTATTACTATTCTGTACATAATTGTAGTTGGACGTGGTGTGAATTGTGGAGTTTTATTTCTCTTTTCAGAACTATACACAATACGGTACTATATAACATAATACCAACATGACCAATCATTACAATGTATAAACAAAACAAGATTGGTAATCTATTGAACTCTTCTTTTAACATATACGTACTAATTGTTTTAAGATTTATATATATTATCAAGAATTTTTGAAGAGGACTTCCCCATATTGAGGTGCTCTCAATTAGTGCATAGTATAATTGTGTCAACACTGGAATTTTATACTTCCCAACAATATATCCACGTAAGCAAGAACCAATATTCACGAGGAAAATAATTAAATTAGAATTATCCAAGGGTTTTAGCAGTGCTCGAAGTGTTATGTACGTGCCAAACACTCGCGTGACGGGAAAAAAAGTGAATAAAGTTTAAGTGGAAGCCGCCGTGGGCTTGAGTTAGCCATCAGGTCCTCCAGAGAAGCGCCACGTCTATATCGGTGACTTAGACATATAGACGCCATGACGTCACTCACTTGACCCGTCGATAGTGATGTCACCACCTTAATTATAACTGAAGGCAAATCACACAAATACGAAAGACAAAACGAAGAAAAAACAAATTTAACCTTCGCGGGAACCATGGAAGGACTCGATTAACCCTCGTGATGAATTAACCCACAGTTAAATTAAATATTCTTCTGGACTCTTTGTGTTACAAATATTTTTTTTTTCTCGACTCTTTTTAACCGGCAAGTTCAAATCGTACATACTTATCTTTGTGTACGTTTCCAATTCTTCTGTTAGTTTATTTGTTCGGCATGTCTAGAACGTTATATTTCAAATATTTCTTTACGTTCGTTTCGTCTATTATGTATTGTTTGCTAATTTACCAATTAATACTCGACTTTAGGTAGATCATTAAAGTTAATAGTACATCAAAAAGCATTTGTTAACAATAATCTTCGGACAAGAAAGATGACAATACCATCCTAACAAGATGGTGTACTGTCGATGGTTTGAAAATAATGCGATTATAAGATACTATTACTGAACATGTCTCATTAGCTAAACATACCTTGCAAACACACACACACAAAAAAGATCAAACTAAAATGCTAATAACATTTCATCTGTTTCGAATATATACAACTTATTGAATTAGAATATATACGATGCAGAATGGAAAGTTATTTAATTAGAGTCCATTCAATTGGTGAGCATGGAATTTCAATACAAATCGTCTAAGCACTCTGCTCCAAATTCAAGTATGACGTTGTAGATAAAGATCTAGGCCTAGCCCGTGATTTAGTTTAGTGGATTTTAGTTACTTTTTCAAGAAAACGTGTCAAATATATATATATATATATATATATACATATATATATATATTCATTATAGATTTGATAAGAATTATTTGATCAAAAAAAAAAGATTTGATAAGAATTATTATAAATTTCAATCAGCTAGCTAGATTTTGACGGTTTACTTTGGCCGACTCTAACAAAATAAGTTATTTGCTAAATTTCAAAACGTATTTTTAGTATTATTATTATCAAAACAAATTGCAGATATTTGTTTTGAACTGTAATAGTCTTGTATGATTAGAAAGAAAAAAACTTATAATTTAAGAAGTGATCGACATTAAATGAAGGGGGTCCAAGTGGACTAGTGGGAAGAGGGAGGACGTATGTGCAGTGTGGTCAGGTCCTAGTTAAAAGGTCTCTTAAAATCGGTCTAATGTTAATGCGGGACCTCTATCTCCCTCTATTTACTCCTAATTAGAATTCCTTCAGCTACTACTGTAGTACACTTCTTTTGGCAAACAGTTATTTTTTTTTTTTTTTTTTTTTTAACACAAACCCAAAAAATTAGAGATGCAACTTAGCTAATGTATATGTTACACTGCCACTGTTTTCTTAAAAATTGAACTGTAAAGGCCGAGAGACTAAAGAAACACAAACATGTGTGAACTTGAGCTTCAAAAATTAGAGATGCAACTTAGCTCATACATTAAACAGGCAAATCCACGTCCATTTTAACAACACGCATAATCTGCTTCACATCTTCTGCTTTCTCCTCACTTGTAGAACTCAAAGTCCGTGTCTGGCTTCTTCACATTTGAGCGGTAACCCTTCTCGAAATCCTTGGGCAGTATCACATATCTGTTCTTACGCACCGCATGCATTCCAGCTTCCTGGCAGATTGCTGCTGGCAAACAGTTATTTCAACGTGTAATTTAGGCTGTAGCCTGGATTCTAAGCAAATATAAGTATTGTGTATCAGTTCAGTGATCAAACGCGTCAATAAATTTTTAGTATTTTCTTATATTCAATATGTATACATAACCCGGATTAAGTTTTTTTTTTCTTTCTCAATGATAAATCTAACAAAGATTTATAGAGAACCAAGTTTACGATTTAGCTCCATGCAATTGCCCATAAAAGTTAGAAAAGTATGTATCACGGAAGATTTATTTGTTTCCTCAAAAATAATTAGGTAGTTTCACCAAGTGACACCATAATGAACATGGAAAGTTTCATTTAAAGGAAAAATAAAGTTAACAACCACATATCGTTCAAATAAAAGAAAAAATCTATCACATTTATATTTATCGATCTCATTATTCCAAACGCCTCACATTTTTCCCCATTTAAATTACTTAAAATTAAGTGAACAAAAAAAATTGCTTAAAAATTAAAGAATTTGTCGGCACAAACTTCTTTTTGTTTGGCCAGAACTTGCATATATTTAGCTAGCTAATGACCCTTTTTGTCACGATTAACTAGCTAATGACCAACTACGTTGATGGCGATGAAAATTTTAAATTGGGCCTAATTAATTACGATATGGCCATAATACCACAGCCGAATAAATTGTTGAAACAAACAGACAAGGATTGGAAACTAAATAGTAAAAAGGCTTGGTTGCATCATGAGGAGGACATGTGTGTTGACTTTTAAGTAAACGGATAGATCCAAAGGACTTCTTTTGTTTTTTTTTTGGGAACAACCAATCCAAAGGACTTCTTCTGATCGAATATGAAACTGATACGTTCTCAGGAGCTATGTGTTCTATGAAGTTGATTCGAGTAATACCACAAGAAGTCTTTTGGATCGATGTGTTTGAGTTTTGTTATTCGTTGCAGAAATACAAGTACGCTAAATTTATTTAGGAGCTGATCTTATGATGATCTATATTGTTTTTACTAGATGATATTCTTTTAACATATCCATCTACGTAATTCTAATTTTAACATAAATTTTTAATTTCAATATAGATTTTCCTGTGTTTATACTATTCAAATAAACAAATTAACTAATTATAAAAATCTAAAAAACATTATGCTGACAAAAAAATCTAAAAAACATTACAACAAAAATAGTGGTACTGTATTAGTATCTTTTACGTTTTGTTGATTGAGAAGCCCACTGGATCAAATTATAAAAGGAAAGTCCATATCGATAAAAGTAAATAAGAGAAGTCCATTGGACTAAATTCCAGTAGATTTTTTTTTTAATCAAAAGAAAAAACTCTGATAGTAATTTATTTTCCACATTTTATTTTAAAATAAATTGTGCTCCAACAATGTTCATTTCTTGCTTCAAAATAAAATAATGAACAGTGATACTTCAAATTTGAATATATATTGTTCACTATTTTTATGTTTTGAAGCTAGACTTTCTAAATTATAAATTGATCTTTAACTTTTACTTATTCTTATATTTTACTAAAATAAATTATATACGGTAATAATATCCAATAAATTTTAAAATTTAGACTATTATTTTTATCTAATTATATATTTATATTGAAAAACATGAGAATATTCATTTAAAAACTAACTCGATTAAAAATAATGGAAGATAAATAAACTCATATTTTACTTCTAAACACTTTTATTCATTATTTAAAGAAAAAAAATTATAAAAGGTGCTTTTTTTTACAAATATGGTGTTTTGTGTTTGTTTATCCATATTATGCAATAAATTTTTTATATGATCATGTTTAATTTATATTAAATAGAAATTGTATTGAATTATTGTCAAAACAAAACAGTTGGGTAGAATTACTAAATATTAAAAAAATATAAATTGTTATTAATAATTAATGATAAAGTGAACATTGGATATAATTTGAATATTCTTTATAAAAATTGAAACAATGCATTGGAGTCAATATTGCTTCATTTTTAATTTCATTTTGAAAAAAATGAACTTTTTGAAGATAAAAATAATTAAGCCTACAAAGAATTGTTGTTGGTAAAATAAAACTAACCATTGGAGATTTCCTTCTTGGTGCAGTGAATAAGCAGAACCTTAGTAGAACGGTTCACATGATCGCAGACCAAAAGAAAAGAAAAAACTGATGTAGGAGAATCAAGGAAAGTTTGGTTACCGAATATGCACTGTTGGTAACATATGCAAATTTACAAATACACTTGGAGATAGTACGTTTACGTTAATTGGTGATCTTGACCGGCAAGAAACACTCAAACAAGCTGATTGTAAAAATTGCACATTCCTTTATTTCAGTTCCTGAAGGAATAAAATGCATATGAGCTTAAAATACACTTGCATTGCATCAGACTCTTGTCAAAAGAGAAGGTTTCAGAAGCTTCAGTTTACTTTGTTTCTTTTCTCCTGATACTGCTGAAAGGAATTGGTTTGAGACCATCTGAGTCTTTGATTGACCCTTAGGTTTTCTAAAACTTAAATGTGTTTTGATTCTCCACTTAGGAAATAAAAAGGATTAGTGTTTTTTTTTCAAACCTAATCTACTGCATTTGTCGTATAGTCCACCTCACTTTTGGTTGAGTTACAACCCAACAAGAGTTGACCAAGTCTAATGGTTTCGTGAGATAGTGGCTTTAAGACTTCTAAGATAACGTGGATAGATCCCTAAACCCACTTTTTCTTCCATAATCTTTAAAACATATACATAAAAGTAGTTGGAACTTTGGTAGAATAATTAAGCCTACAAAGAACAAAAGGTTAAGTCGTTGGGAAGGCGTTTATAAATCCATTAGATGTTGTTGATAATTATGAATAGTTTAAAGACGAAGTTTGGTCACAGAGCACCAGCTGTCACACAAACACGACATAAACTCTTAAGGTCATTGTCTCTCATGGTAATGCCAATGTAGCCTTAATGACCAAACCAACAACATTGGTTCTTCCTCTGCCCCCACCTAACTCTCACCAGTATTTATTTATTGCTCACCCAATTCAATGTTTTAAAATTTAATAGCCTCAGCAACGAATCTTTACAAATTATAAACCCCACTAGTCTCAAAGACTCCTTGCATATTGCTTCATACTTGTAAAATACATAGACACACGCGCAAAGCGTGAGCCACATGAGACAGCTTGCGTGTGAGTCACCCTAAAGGCAAGAGCCTTCAAACTCTTTCTCTCTCTCTAGCAACTAATGGTATTGTCATTCTGTTCTCTCGCTTTCTCTTTTCCACCACATTTCTTGTTTTCAATGGAGAACACGTACCTCAAGATCCTTTCGTTTTGCTTCTCCAACCCGATTTGTTGGTTACTCATACTTTCTTGGCTTGCAAGAAACATTATCCATACTAATGGAATAAGAAGAACATTAGCATGGAGAAAGAAAACAAGAAAGAATAAGAAGAAGAATCCAGATGATGAAAACAAAATGTCTCTGCTGGATTTACCTGACTTAACCTTAGACTGCATCTTGGAGAAGCTCTCTCCATCTGAGCTATGTGTTATGACTTGTGTTTGCTCTGAGCTAAGGGATAAATGTGGGAGCGATCATCTTTGGGAGAAGCACGTGGAGAAGAGATGGGGGAGAGTAATGGGTGATGCAGCGATTAAAGAGTGGAAGTCACATGTCGCCACGTTAATGTCATGTTTCAGAAACTCTAATAGAAGTAGTAGAAATAACACAAGACAATGGAGGTCGAGGCTTGCTGCCAATCTTAAACCTTTTTCATGGTTAAAAACAAACCATGGTTGCCATAACAGAGGTTCGTCATCAGCTATTGATTCTGTGATGTATTGGTATTCGACTCTTGAGAATGGCAAGTTCTGGTTTCCTGCTCAGGTCTACAACCGAGAGGTAAGAGTCTATTTTTCCTCTGTTTTAGAGTTTATTTATTGTAAAGATGGACTGGAGATGGTCTAATAATTGAATCATGAATTAAAATTATACAATTTTTACATTTATGTAGTTTATAATAATGATAAACTTGTAAATGTTGAAGAAATTAGTTGTATTTATTAAATTTTGATTAGTTAAAAATTGTGAAAATAGTTTATCATATAAAATAATAAATCTATAATCAAAACTCTATAATATACATCTTTGGAAATATAGAAATGGAGTATAATATATGTTTTGGTTCGATGCAGAACGGACATGTTGGATTCATGATGTCGTGTTACGATGCTAGAGTCAGATACGATGCCAAGACTGATACATTTCAAGCAAGGTAAAAGCTATGAGACTCTTGAAAACTTGTTTCTCTCTCATGCATGTCCCTTAATGTTTCTCATTGTTTTTCAGATACTCGGCGCATGGACGGCGTGCGGCGGAGGAAAACGTGACGTGGCAGAGACTGAGACCGTCTCTAGTGGACACAGAGTCACGTGACCTACATGTTTCTGATTGTCTGCAGGAACTTAGACCTGGTGACCATTTCGAGATCCAGTGGAGAAGAACTAAAGAGTTCCCTTATGGCTGGTGGTTTGGAGTTGTGGGTCACCTTCAAAACTGTGGCGGAGAAGAGAGCTGTCGTTGCATCGCCGACGGTAATTAATAAGAAATGTATCTTGTTTCTTCAGAAATATTTGAGTCGTTAGCAGGAGAGTGAATATATATATTTTTTATATATTGGGCAGAGAATGTGGTGATGGAGTTTAGACAGTTCAAACCGGAGTCACCGTGGAAAACGACGGTGTTAAAGAGGAGGGAACACCGTGAGACGGGGAATGAGGTCTGTGGTTTTTACGGCGGTGTAAAGAAGTTGGGTACAGAGGAAGAAGTTTCTACCTGGAAGCGGTTGTGGCCTTCTCAAGTTTTAGACTAAAATACTTTTTAAGTTTTAGATTATTTAGAGGAGTTTGCTTAAGAAATAGCAAACCTCATTTAATTAATTTTGGAATTTCTACTTTTTTTTTTTTTTTTTTTTTTTGGAATTTCTACTTGATTGTAAACAAAAACGTACTTAAAGAAAAGTGAGTATATTGGCTCTGCTTCAAGAAAACATAAACAGAAACAGACGACTGGCTAGCTGGCAGAAAAGAACAAACAAACTAACAGACAGACAGACACTGGTTTTAGAGAAAGAAGAGTTTGTTTCAAAAGAGTGTAGGACTTTTAAAAGAAAAGAAAAAGTAAAGTCTTATTTGTAATATTATTTAATTAATTTATAGCATATGCTGATAATTATTGGCAATTACGAAATATTCCGGATTGTTTGCTGATTTTTTACTTTATTTTTCAGTTATTCTAAACTATTTTCAGCTACTCTAATTTATACCTTTCCTAATTTTACAGGTTTTTAATGCATATTTATTAGTTAATACTTAATAGAGATAAATTTTGTATGATAAATACATTTATGAACAATACTTATATGTATTTGTAAAAGAATGTCATTAATTTTTGAAATACTGATTAATTTTATTGTTATAAACTCAAAAAATAATACTACTGTTGATAATTATCTCAAAAAATTCAGATCAAATACGGAGACAAAATATCTTCTATGGTAATATTTTTCGTAATTGATAATTCAAATCTAAATATTGTAATATAAAAATTATTAATAAACTTTTTAACTAAACCACCAAATTAACGAAATTTCAATAAAGTATTATTAATTTAGAGTCATAGAAAATTATCTAACTTAAATTTATATTATTTTCTGAACAAAAATTAATTATTATTTTAATATGTGTGGTTTTTAACAAAAAAAAATATCTTTAGAAAATTGTATTTATTTTTCTCTTAATTATCAGAGTAATGGTAGTCTGACATCGAGAGATCACTGAAAGATCCTTCCTTTCGAAGAAAGACACGACTCGAGAGAGAGAAACAAAAACCCCTCGATCCATCCATCGCCAGTTCCAGAGATTCAATCATCGACGAGCTTTCCTCCGCCGATTGTTGACTTTTTTCTGTTCATCCGATTACACGATGAACGGAGGTCCCTCTGGTTTCAGTACGATTCCTCCCATCACCTTCTCAGAATATCTTTTTGTTTTGTTTTTCTGCGATTGATGATGATCGAAAGTTTCCAACTTTGCAGATAATGCTCCGGTCACGAGAGCCTTCGTCATCACCAGCGCCCTCTTCACTGTCTTCTTCGGGATCCGTGGAGGAGGAGGAGGAGGCTCTTCCAAGCTCGGTTTGTCTTACCAGGTAGATTATCTTTCTCCTTCCAAAGCTCTTCTCTTTACTCTTATTTCGATGTTAGGTTTCCAACTTTTTAGTTTCAAAGGTTCTTGCTTTATTGAGGGAGGGAGTAGTTAAACCCATCATCTTTAGGCTTCAAACACATGGATTTAGGTCTTTGATTGCTTAAGAGAATCATGTTTGAGTGTCTATGTAGAGTGACTATTATGAAAGTCTCGTACTTTTTGTTTGTGAAAGGAAAGAAAACGATTGTGTTTTGTAAACCTCTTCTGCCAATTTCATTTGCAGGATATTTTCGAGAAGTTCAAGATATGGAAGCTAATCAAATCGAATTTCGCCTTCTCCTCCACCCCTGAATTGTTCTTTGGCGTCTATCTGCTTTACTACTTCCGTGTCTTTGAGAGACAGATTGGTTCCAATAAGCACTCGGTAAGTGGATAATAATAGTTCACACCTCAATTCTATCTTTCATGTTTGATTTATTCTGTCATGTCACTTATCATTGTAACTAGAAAGATGATTGCTTTTTAATTTCTTTAAATGTTGAAATTCTATTATTGTTTCTTACAAGACATTAACTAGTACTCAACTCATTCTGCAGGTTTTCATCTTGTTCTCTGGGTTTGTATCACTAATTCTACAGACCATTGTGTTATCACTGTTCAAAGGTATGCATCTTCCAATCTTCGTATTCTGCACTAGAAATGTAGACAACTGTAACGGAATATAGTTTATCAGTTAAGCTTAACTTAGCCTGGTTACTAGTCTCACCAATCACCAAAGTGCTATAGGGAGGTTTATGACTGGTGATGATCTTTTTGTTGGTTTTAAATTCTTTCTTGCTTTGTTCCTTCACTCTCATACCGTTGAAGATGTTTACACAGAAACTTTCACTGGTCCATGAGTTATATTATTAAGAGCTGTTTCTCTTGATAAGCACTTATATACATTCTGTAACACAAATATATTACATTTTATGAATTTGTGTGCACATAAAAATATCTGTTTATGTTTGTAGACCCTACAGCAAACCTACTGACATCTGGACCATACGCCCTCATATTTGCTTCCTTTGTACCCTTCTATTTGGACATTCCTGTCACAAAGAGGTTCAATGTATTTGGCGCTCACTTCTCTGATAAATCATTCATATATCTTGCTGGTGTCCAGGTAAAACAGTACCATTCAATTCTTTCTATACAGTAGAACCCCTTTTTTTTAGATAGACAAGTTACTCGGTTTCCATTTTTTTGTAGCTTTTACTATCATCTTGGAAAAGATCCATGTTACCTGGAATTTGCGGCATAATTGCTGGTTCATTGTATCGGTTGAACATCTTTGGTATCCGCAAGGCAAAGGTTATATGCCTTTCTTGTCTTTTTGCTTACAGTATCTAACACTTTACTAACACTAGTTTTTGTCTAAAACAGATTCCAGAGTTCATTGCTTCCTTCTTTTCCCGAATGTCTTTGCCATCCTCGCGCAGCCATTCTCAAGCACCAACAAGGACATCACCCAGCTTAGGTCGCCAAGCAGTGGCAAGTCTTTACCTTTTTTCCTTTAGCCAAACTCTTGTCACACTCTAAAAAACACCCATCTTCGTTTGCTGACATGCGTTGTTTTGAGTTTTTTTTTTTTTAATAGAGATCATATCAAGCTCCGGTGCCGTCAAGTATAGAGCCATCTGAGGAAGCAATAGCTACTCTGGTGTCCATGGGATTTGACCAGAACGCAGCTAGACAGGCCCTTGTACACGCCAGAAATGATGTCAATGCAGCCACCAACATTCTTCTTGAATCCCACTCTCACTAGAACCTTTTCATTAGGAAAAAAAAGAAAGATTCCATTCGAGATGCCAGACGGGAGAGGTGTTCCTTCTTCTTCTGCTGCGTTCTAACAACTGAAGTGGCATTTTACCTTGACGATATCGTGTCCAGAGAACATATCTGATTTTGCATTCTCCTTTTCTTTCTTTTTGCCGTTGTGTTTTAGGAGGACTACATTTGTAGGTGGTGTCTATGTAGTGCAGATTTTGCCAGTCTTTTCTAAAGATATATGGAGAGGCTATTCTATGATTTCAATCTTCATAGCTTACTTATCTTTCTTTAGCAAATTACATTTCTGATGGATTATGAGATAAGTTTGCAGCCGTGTTCTAAAAAAATCGGCATAGATGACAAATTACACCTAAAATAAACGATAAAACTATTATCAATGAGTTGATATACAAGAAACAGACCAGGAAGCTAAGAACAAGAAACTCCTCATTGCCTCTGCTTTCACATTAATACATACACAAGTTTAGGTATAGGGACTCTTTTGTCTGGATCATTCCGTAGTCTTTAGTTCTTCTTTTTCTTGATCCATGGTGTAAACAGGTATCTCCCAGTTCTTGTTCTTTTTAGGATCATCTGTTAAAGTAAGATCCGTTTCATACTCTCTAAACGTCTTGAAGAATGTCTTTGCACCCATCATTATCAGCCTTTCCACCATGAACAACTGATAGTTGTTCTCTATTACAGGATCCAAAATCTCACTGAAGTTGGACGAATAAGCCACTTTGTACCTGTAGTGATACATCAAAGAGTCTTAAAAACCATCTTAACATGTACGTACGCTCTGTGATTATTTTACCTGGCAGAGAGAGGCGAGAAAAATCCAGGGGTTCTCTCATTAGAACCGATGTAAAGAGTTCTCCCTGGTGGAATCTGCTTGTGTATCCTGGTCATGATAAACTCCGGGCGTGTGTCTCTGTCTAAGTGTGGAAACTGACTTCTTTCAACGTGAAACCTGTCTCTTCTTGTTTTCAGTTTGTCGCCTCGACGAACATGGATTGCATCATAGTCACCCAGTTGTGATTTTATCTGTTAAGGCCACAAGAACAATTCAACTATTAAAGGCCACAAGAACACACTTAAACTATGTTCCTTCAAGGCTAGATTGTATTATGGCAAGTTCGTTAACCTTTTCTGCAGCATTTCTCAATTTTGGTGCTGCCATACTAGGGAGAAATGAATAAGGAAGCATGACGTTGGTACGGTTAATTCGATCCTTGCACTCAACAAACCTAATTACCAAGAAGATTATAAGCAACAATGTCATTACAACATAAGGGACTCGCTCATCAACGAAAAGATAAGCATTCGTTACCATGCGAGAGGACTTGCGGTTCGGTTAATGAGCAAAAGATTAGCATAGTGACTAGTAGAGTCATTAAGCTCACGCCTACTTGTAGTAGTAGTAGCTCCATTCACATGCGCAATCCCTCGTTCCTTCAACTTCATACCTGTAGACAGCACAATGTGCCAAGTCTCCGAGTCATCCAAGATCACAGGGATCTTCTCTGAGATGAGGTCAACATCATACAATGACTCCATTGCACAAGAGCTCACTTCCCAACCAACAAAACACACAACACAAAAAAAAAAAGAATAAAGTAAAGATACATCCATCTCTTTTGTCTCCAAAGTAGAAGCTCTCTCA
This sequence comes from Raphanus sativus, assembly GCF_000801105.2. NCBI lineage: Eukaryota > Viridiplantae > Streptophyta > Magnoliopsida > Brassicales > Brassicaceae > Raphanus > Raphanus sativus. The sequence continues at coordinate 51,129,250 of NC_079516.1, read as the reverse complement.
CCTTTCATTGAGTAAACCTTTCTTGTTATGTATGGGATTGATGCACATCCGAGAAGGCATAACAAACGTCCTGTTGAGAAACATGGCTTCTTCGAGTGCGCATCTAAGGCTGGATTCTTGGTGTCCCAAACCGGCACATGCCTCGCAGTTCTTGCCAGGGCAGTTCACTCTGTCTCCCCAGTACAAGTACTTGTCCGACAAGCTGTGTTGTTGTCTCTTGCTACGAGAAGTCCTCCTCGAGAAGAAGTATTCAACGGAGAAGGCCGAGGAGAGAAGAAGAAGGAGGAGCAATGCGACGGAGAGTAAAGATAAAAGAACAAGTCTTTTGGATCCGTGAGTGGTTCTGGACCTGTGGGTTGTGCTCATCGTCGCCATTTCGAGTGTGTGTTTGCAAATGTGGTGATGTTGAAAGAGAGGAGGAAGAAGAAAAAGGAACAGTCTTTCTTTTTCCGGTGGATCAGAGATCTGAAGGGAGAACGGTCACGTGGGGATCACGTGTCTACGGATCATTGCTCATGATCCAAAGATGTTTCAGGCGGAACTTGTTTTTTTGTTTGTTTAACGGATAGTGATGAGAGAGAGTAGTGGACACGTTAAAAAAGTGTATGCAAGAATCCGAGATTAGGTTTTAAATATTTGATACTAACTCTAATTTTCAGAACAAGTTTTTTTTTTAGTTATTTGGATTTTTTTGGTATATCCAAATATAAATTCAGTTGATTATATTTTAGGTTTGGTATATTTTATATCACCCTACAAAATATAATCAGATCTTTCGCACATGCCTACAGTAGCTGGGACAAATCCCTTTTAAGTGTGATGATATTCAATATGATTGTGTAAGAGGTATGGAATGAATGTAACATTCCTCTTTTATCTGAAACCCACACACATTACACACACAGAGAGACATAATTATTGAATCTTTTGACTCAAAATATTACTCATGAACACAGGAAGAGGAAACACAAAAAACTACTACACTTCAGTTTTGCATATTTTAGCATCTAAAACCAATGTTTCATTCATTGCTCCTCTAAGCTTTCTGTAATGTCCGAGAAGAAACGCCGTGTAGTAGTCTCACAAAACCCAAGAAACTAAGCTTTCCATCTGAATGTCTTATCCAATCTTGTAGCACAACGTGCACCGGAACTGATGGCCCCAGTCCAAGTTCCTGCATTTTGAACCAACACACATTCTCCATTTAACAAAATATCTCAAGTGTGTGTGTCCTCTTCATAAGAAAGTGTGTAAAAAAAAAGATTCGTACCGATGCAAGTTCCTCAATCATGATGGGTCTATTCCCGTCTTTCTCAAACAACTCGTAAGCACGACGTGCGTGTTGCTCCCATGTCTCCATCGCTTCCAGCTGATAAACGCTTAATGCTGATGCACAGAACTCTTCAAAGTCTAGCTTCTTGTATTGAAGACAACTTATCTGCATCCCCCACACAAAAAAAAAGAGAGTGGAATGTTTTAACCACCAAACCTAATGATAAAAAAACTTAGTCCCTACATTTTCTTACCATGTGAACAAAATCTAAGACTCTTGAATCCTTAGTAGCATCTGTTGCAGTCTTTAGGATTGCCTGGTATTTATTTGTATTAAAAACAAAATCAAGAATCCACAAAATGCAAAGAGGAGAGATAGATGGAGACAGAAGAAGTCACTCACTGTTTTGTAATTCTGCATTGAGATATATCCATTTTTGCTTGGCCCCAACAATGTAAACTGCTCCCTCAGATAAGCTAATTGTGGTACAGTTAATGTCTTGGCAAGCGCCTGCAACCATGAAATTAAAAAAAAGAATTAAAGATTTTATCATTCATACAGATGAATCTCTACCAAGTAGTATATGTCACAGATTCTTAGAATCCAACTCACCTGCAAAGCTGATTTTCTCAAAGAAGTAGACATTATGTACACTTTCACAAGCTTGTATATGATCATATCAGATGGTATCCTTAGCTCATGCGAGCCAACTAGCCACGGATGACCTGGAGGAACAAAGACAAATCGATTCTTCACATGTTTCATAATATTCAAATAAATGCTAAAGAGATGAAGATGATTTATATATATATTACTTACACAAAGACTGAGCTGCAGTTAGTCTTTTACGGTAATCTTTGTTAAGCAATCTTTTCACAAAATCTACAGCATCAGGTGATAGCGACGGCCAAGGAGCTTCTTCAAAGTTCGGTTCCGCCTTGAGAACAGCTCTAAAGATTCCGGATTCAGTACGTGCCCAAAAGGGTCTACTGCCACAGAGAAGTATATAAGCAATCACTCCAATACTCCACATGTCAGCTTCTGTTCCGTATGTACGGTGCAGAACCTCCGGGGCTACGTAATAAGCACTTCCGACAATGTCATTCAACCTCTCGTCTGCAGGGTAAGAGCAAAAACACTTGTCAAGTTTTCACATTTAACAAAGAGATTGGTACATTCAATGTCTGGTAATCATATCTCTAACCTGGCTTGACATAATCAGAGAGACCAAAATCAATTGCTTTTAGAGGAGAAGTCTCATCTTTGGTGCTGAAGAGAAAGTTCTGTGAGAGGTAAACAAACAAAAAGAAAGAAAACATAACCGTCATTATCACTAGTGGAATTCTTCAATCCGTGTGTGTAACAAAGGGTAGTGATAATGTGATGGGACCTAGAAAGTGAAGTGTCACCTACAGAGAAATGATTTACAAGAAAACAAACATCATCCTGGAAAGTACCTCTGGTTTAAGATCACGGTGAACCACACCTTGTAGATGACAGTAAGATACCACGCTAAGAATCTGAACCATGACTTGTTTAGCATCATCTTCTGAGTATTTGCCACCCCTATGATGAGAATCAAGATCAACAAGGTCAATACATAGATAAGCCACATGTGATGTTGCAGCAAGTTACCTTTGAAGTATTTTGTCCAAGAGTTCACCGCCTTTACATAACCTGATAAAAACAAGAGATTGAAGTATATTTTCATCAGCAATCATGTAATTAAGAGATGATCAAATGAGGTTAAGAGAATGATGTATACTTACTCCATCACGATATAAACGTTTTCATCATCTTCAAACGCGTCATAGAACTGGACTAAGTTCTTGTGACCAGTCAGAGCTCTCAATATCTTCACTTCTCTACTAACGTCCTCAATTGCAATTGCAGTTGTCATCTGCAGTCAACAACACCATAACACTAAGCAATGAAATCAAACGATCAACGAGCTCAAGAAGGTAGCTTTGCTTATCAATATCATCTGAAAACTCTGTTTCAGACCAAATCTAGAAACAGATAAACTCTGTTTTCACTTATTTTTCACATTCAGATTCAGCTTATCTCGCGTAAATCTACAAAAAAAAAAATCAAACTTTGTTCAATCATAAGCATGATCTCTGTACTAGCCGGAAGTTTGGAACAAATCAAACATCATTCGCCAACATTTTAAAGCAGTTCCACATAGAGAAACCAGAACAGAGGACTTAATGAACAGAGCACAATCCTAACACATCAGAACAGAGCACTTAATAAACAGAGCACAGTCCTAACACACCAGAACAGAGCACAATCCTAACAATTAGCAATAAGACATTAAAGACACAACATTAACAGAAACTGATCGAGTTAAAAGAAGCAAACCTTGGACTTAGGGATGACTTTAACAGCAACTTCCTGACCCTTCAAGCTTCCTTTTTTACCCTTGGCAGAGCAAGTATACCCAAAATGCCCCCGACCCACCTCCCCATCGATCTCGTAGTGCGACGCAAAGTGCTTGGAGAACCCGAAGCTCTTGTCGAGACCGATCTCGAACTCCTCCCCTTCAGGGATCGGGACCTCGTTGGGTTTGTTTGAGCCGCCGCCGTGACGACGCGCGAGGAAAGCGCGTATGTGCTTGGCAGGGGAAGGAGGAGGGAAAGGCCTCTTGAAGATGCGGAGAGGCGTGGAGCTCGCGCTCGTCGAGGAGACGGCGGGGGAGGATTTGAACAAGCTGGGTAGAGGGCTCGGGCTGTAGAACGGAAAGCCTGAGGATTTCGCCGCCGCCGGGGGATGAGAACTCGTCGGAGCTTCGTCGGAGGGTTGTTGGAGGGTGCTCTGTTTCTGCTGGTGCTCGATGGGTTTGCCGTGACACATCCCCATGGCTTGGCTTTGTGAATTTTGGAGAGAAAAGATGGAAACTTTCGATTTAACACCACAGAGAAAAATTGAAACTTTGGGTTAGTTTTGTCTCATAGAGGGGATGTAAGAGATTAAGACCAAACAGAAGGGAAAGTTGAGTAAATACACTACGCGAAGCAAAAGCAAAGTGTTCTCAAGGGATGAAAAAAGGAAGATGCTTTCACAGTAGCAACAAGAAGGGAAAAAAAGGTAGAGAGAGAGGAATAAAGGAGAGAGAATATAAAAAAACAAAGCAAAAGCTTTGATTGGTTTACTTTTTTTATTTAATTTATTTTTAATATTTATTTCTTTTCCATTCTTGCAATATCTATCCTATTAAAAGTTAAGTACAAATAGAAATAACCCTTAATTTTTTTTAGTATTTACCAACTTGTGCCATTTCCTCAACAAAAAAGGAAGCACTTTGAATAATGCTATACGTGAATCACTTTTAACTAATCATCATTCTTTATAATTTTTAAAAAGCCTTATCAATTTAAAGTATATAAAAGAAATAATATCAACTATTAAATATTTTAAAGTTACAATCTCCCCATATCTATCTAATAAACAAGATATTAAATTTGTAAGTTGATCACCTATTTAATTGATTTTAAATTTGTCCCAAAATATCATAATATTTCAATAATAATATATTTAACTCAACATAATATATTTATCAATGTTTTGAAAATCGGACCGGACATTGATTCGAAACTATAGGTGGATCAATGGTCGGACTGGCCCAACCGGTCCAATAACCATTATTAAAAAAATGTTTTCAATATGTATAAGAAAAATACAATACAAAGTCAAATTTCATATACCAACTTAAATTATGATTTTTTATTTCACATTAAATTAAAAAATAATATATGTGATTATTTATATGATAGTACATATAAAATACTATTAATTATATGTTTGCTGTGTTTTAACGGAAAAAATAGATTGTGAATTATAGGTGGGCGTTCGGGTACCTATTCGGGTTTTGTTTGGGTCTGTTTGGGTTTCAGTATTCCGGGGTCAAAGATTTCAGTCTCATTCGAATATTTTTAAATTTTAGTTCGGATTCGATTCAGATCTTTACGGGTTTGTTCGGGTTCGGATAACTCATTTAAATTATTTTTAAAATTCATTATATACTCAAAATAATATATTACATATAAATTTGAATAATATATATCAGAATACATGAGCTTAACATATAAATTGATTTGATTTAAATATTTGGATAGATAATAGATAATTATTTTGTATTTTTGATGATTTGAGTATACTTTAAATTTTTTAGATATTTACATTTGACTATTTATATATATATATTCAATTATTTAAACCAACTTATAAGTACTGTATGTATTCTGAATGTTTTTATATACATTAAATCTAAAAATAATAATATATATAAGTATATAAATCTATTTTAAATACATTCAGGTATCTGAAATACTTCGGTTTGGATCAGATTCGGTTTCAGCTCTCTAAATATCAAAATTTTATATTTAATCAATTTATGTTCAGGTTTGGTATTTCTTTTTAGATCTGGATCAGTTCGATTTTTTGGATTTTGATTTTTTGTCCAACTCTAATATTAACATGAAAACAACATATTTTATTAAAATATATACCCGCACGGGTATGCGGGTCAAAATCTAGTCTTTTGTTAAATGGGAATAATGTGATGTTTGGCTGCCAAGAATGAAGGAAGAGTTTGTGATGTTTTACTAGAGATCTTGCAACAAGATTATTATGCAAATATATATGGTCTTCTTTTTCCAACGAAATTAGAATTTTATTAGAGTTAACCAAGATGGTGGGTGAATACAACAATTAATGAAAACACTATTTGGTGGTCCTTTCTGCTAACATATGTGGAGCATTATTAGAAGTTGGTTTGCTATCATAATATCATGACTATGTAAATAGTTTTATGCAATCTTATAGAAATAATGAAATATGGATTTGCTATTATTCCATTAGAGATATTAGGTTTTTAGAGTGGGGGAGAATAGACGAGTCTATCTATAAAAAGAAATTTGACAAGTATTGTCAAGACTCACAGCAGCCTTATCTTTGCACTGCCCAATTTTGGAATTGCTATAAATATATAATTAAAAACAAAGAATCCAAAAGAGTTCTTAAATCATGCCAAAATGATAAAAGAGCATATAACCTCGAAATTGGCACTTGATAAAAAGAAATCAACCCAATGAAAGGCCTAATTAGTTTTTAATACTATGTAAGTTGGCAAATATTTACATTTAATATGCTAACCTATACATGAAAAACTATATTCAAAATAATTTTTTTAAGTTAATATGTAACATGCAAATTTCTTTATATTTTTTTAAAATGAGACATAATTTAAATTTCTCCAGATTTTGGTTCTTGGTTTCTGCCACATCTCATTTCCAATTTTTCTTTGCCTATTCGAACTTTGAAAACAACATCTATGAATTTACTTGCACGTCAAAACCGATATGAATATATTAATAAACAATAATTTGGGTTTGGTGCTAGCGTACTAGGCCACTAGGCACATATGATTTGAATACATCGGTGAATTTATTATCGTAGAAAACAAGTATCATCGTTGGCATAGTTTAACCAGGCGAATGTTTGTTTTGTTTAAGTTCCTACATGACAGGGTGTTTTACAATACAACCCAGGCTGGTTTTGCGCTGTTAACTAATGGGTTAAGTAGATTAAAGGCTACACTATTTTACAAATGCGTTCAGGTATTTATGTTTATGCCGCAGTTAAAATCATGTATGGACAAACCCACCCGCCACCTCCATCACGTTTTAAATAATGGTTTCGTCTAACATAAGAAAATACATATTTTAATTCTATGCATCCTATGATATTATCATTAATTATTTCATGGGGTATACATCATATGAAACCAATAGTCATAATTCGTTTATTTCGTAAATATTATATTTTGTTGTGAGGCGCGAGATAGTGACTATCTCACGTGTATTAGTATTACAATGAGTTGAAAACCCAATTTCAGGGCTTGGGGTAAATGATTTGGAAACGAGTGTCTCGAGTGTTTATAAAATGTCTTATAAAATCCAGTGGGTTCTGATGTCAGTTTATAATAAAAACGAACAGACAAGTTCCATCAAACAAACAAATACTAATGAAGTACTGAGTTTAGTTACCGGTTCTTATTTTTTCTTATCCTATTTTTTTCTTATCCATGCAAAAGAGTCAAAGTCAACAATAAATAAGTTTTTTAAAAACCATGTTCAACGAATCATGGTAGCAAGATTAGAATTATACAAAATGACAATAATTATAATGAATCCGAACGTGTTAGTTATAACGTAACTAAAAGAAGATTCTGAACTTGAATAATAAACAAAAAAATGTTTGAGGTGATATACTGATATCATATAGCCCAAAGAAAGTGGAAACCAGAGAATGAATGACTAACAACCACCGTCGGTGGGCTTAAAAGTAAAACTGTAAAAGTAGACTGAACAGAAGAATATCTATTTTCCCTGACAACTATTCTCTCTTCCACTTCATTCGCTTTTGCCACCTCTTTCCATTTCTAATTTCAATCCTTAACGCTTTCTCCAACTAAACCTAAAACTATAGTTGAGCGCGAACACAAGGGATACAAACAGTTGTTCGAGGTTTCTCCAGTATAAGTAAAAAAAAAACAGAAGATACAACCAGTATGTTTCTTTATTTCAGCTTAACATTTTCACCACGTAAAACATTACCAACGTCTTGGCCAAAACGAAATGCGCATGAAAGTGTCTCGTAAAGAGAAGTGGTTGTGCACAACGAAGAACAATTCATTTGTTGCATACCTCCACTCCATTTTCACTTCCTTTTCTTAAGTGTATTCACTCGTCTTTTGTTGCATTACAAAGCATAATTAGAAAAGATATTACAAAGTTAAAAAGGCCTGAGTTTCGATTCAGTTTTGGTCCTGTCCAATTCAAAACTCATGTTCTCGTGAATATTTGGAGTTTCTGTAAGAAATGCTATAAAATGATTAATTATATATGTGGTAGCAGTGTTGGTGCCTTTGACGTACGGCATATGCTTAGAGTAGAGACATGGTCTTGTAACTCAAAGTGTTATAGCGGTGTCATGTCAGAATCGCTGTCACAATGGACTCTACTCAACTCTAATTTGGGCCTTTCTCTGGAAACCCTAAGAGGGGTCCAAGTCCCTTTAGATGGGCTTCAATCATCCATTCTTCTCTTTATTTGTTTTTATTGTCAAAATCCGTTGAAGAGTTTGATATTCAAAAGAGAATAACCAATGGTTTTCTTTTTAAGTATCTATCGATTTAAATAACATTTAGATAATATTGAAGGTATGTTCGGTGTTCAAAAAAAAAGGTATGTTCATAGTTTATACAGACTGAAACTTAGATAAATCCAACTTAGTTGTATAGAAGATAAGCTAATTCAAAATACTACGTTAGATCAATCATCAATTAGAAGAGTTACATACTAACTTCTTAAATAATTCAAAACTCAAATCTTAAGTTTGAAAGTGCACAAAAAGAGAGCTTAAGTTTGAAACGAATTTGTTGTAAGTAGTATAGTTCATTTTCTCCAGAAGCTTTCTAAAACATTTGTATCAAAAGAAAACCAATTTCTACATTAAACGGATACAAAAATTTATGCTGAGGTTGCTACTTCAGTTTTTTTCTGGGTCAATCTACTTCAGTAATTTTTTTTTTTGACAAAATCTACTTCAGTAATTTAGGTTTCTAAATTCCCGCGGTAAAACCCCGTAGTACGTGAAAAGGTTCCAACATTTGTGTGCGTCGATAAACAAGAAAACCTGACCAAGACAGACAACAAGATCACATGAAAACAAAAAGAAAAACACATTTGACATATAATATGACAACTCATATGTCATATGTGCTTGTTTATAAAATGTAAATAAAATAAAGCAAACACACAAAATAGACTAATATTCAAAAAGGAAATAGGATGGTCAAAATTGTGTGGTAAGATAAGAAAGGGTAACTCACATGTTCACACGATGAGACACTAACGTGTGAGGTTAATGATTGATTTTGTCACAAAACCCATAAACTCTCAAAGGAATGTTTTAAATTTTTTTTTTCACAAATTGAGATATTATAAAAGCCCAAAAGACACAAGGAATAAACCCACTTACAAACAGACCAAACCAAAAGGCCCACGCACACACATGGTTGCAACAACAGAATAAGGCCCACGGCCCAAATTAACGAAACGAGTCACTGACAGTCGAAACTTGGTTTCGACACGAGACCCGAGACCGCTCTAACTCGCCACCGACGATCGAGCCTCCGCCGGGGAAGACTAGCACCGTTGCAGAGGCCGCGCCTCACCGGTCAACCGCGCGCGTACACCTACGCCGCTTTCACCATCATAGCTTCTTCTTACCGAGGATAGCATCGATCGATCCAAATGGATCGAGATCTAATCCTTCTTCCTTGAAACCCCAAAGCTACTCCAAACAAGCCCATCTAAACAACCATCCATCGGAGAGCATCCTCACTCGCCGCGAGATCTCCACCGACCCCTTCCTCCAAATCACAAGAACCCTAGAAACCACCGCCTCCTTTTCCCGGAGACTCCGAAACGAAACGAGCCCGACTCCCACAGAGCCAGGAGAACCAGAATACGTCTTCAAACGAAAACCACAAAAGCCGGCGAGGCGAAGCTAAAGAAGCCTCCTCCCCCCGGAGACCGGAACCGGCATCGGCGGAGCTCTCTAAGCCTCCCCCTTCCGGAAAAAATTCTACCAAAAAATAAATCCCTTTCTCTCTCTTTTAGACGAGACCACGGTGACCAGATCGATTAGCACAATATGGCCGGACCGGCGGTGACTAACTGAGCTCCTCCGCCGGCCGGAACCGCTTTCTCTCTCTATTTCTCTCTCTAAATTCAATCCAAGGAATGTTTTAAATTTAAAATCTTAAGGTTTTTTCTACTATTTATTGAGTTGGATACAAATTTAACTTTAATAATAATAAAATCAGTGTTGTTAAACCCGGACCGGACCGGCGGTCGGACCGGGTTCAACCGCGAACCGGACACTTATCCGGGTTGGTTTAATGTCAAAACCCAACTAAAGTTGAACCGGTTAAAAACCCATGTTGAACCGCTAAAAACCCGGGAACCGAGTGACCCAACGAACCGACGAAACCCTGGTTCGTATAAAAATCAAAATTTTGTTAATAAAATAATTATTTTTTTCTCCCTTTTTAACATATATATTATTTTGTTTGTCACAAATTGCAACTAAAATAGAGTTTTGTAACTAATGTGTATATAATTTTTATAGGTGATGAAGATTTAGAAGGAAAAAGATTTGGAGAATAAACTTTAAATGTTTTTTTTCCTATTGACTTTAGATTTGAACTATTAATTTTTTTATTATTTTTATCACATTTCAATTTGTTATTTTTGAAAGTTTTCTAAACATTATGACTATTTTTTGAAAAAAATATATATAATATTTATAAAATAATAAATTCAGTTTAATCTAATCGACCCCGGTCGAACCAGGTCGAACCACAATGACCCGTGACCCAAAATATTTCCGGTTCGCTCGCCGGTCCGGTTTTAAAAACACTGAATAAAATAGTGCAAAAGCTATGAAGACTTCTATAAAATATACTTTTTGGTCGAGAGGTTGAGTATAGAGGGGACACCGGCTGCCCCAAAACTATCACGCTCCATGGACAAACTTTCACCACCTTTTGTTTCTTCTTCTTCTCTTCGTTTTCTTCAATACTATTTTATTAAATTCTCCAAAAAACTGAGAAACAATTATTAGAAAAAGAGAGAAAACGGAAAAAGGAAGAGTGATGAGAAGGGTCAGTCTTTTTGTCTCACAGAGCCAATGGCCCATCAATTCTCCTTCCTTTTGTCAGTCGCCTTTTCTCACGCTTCTCGTCCTTTAATCCCACATTCTCATCCTATTCATGTTACAACTCATTATAACTCACTAAAATTGCTTTCGATGATTAGGAGATCTCAAACCAAAACTCCAACTTTTTGAGCATTTCTCATTTAAACACATAATAATAACCAACCCATTTAGTTAAAAAAATCACGTTAAGAAAACTCGAATTCTCATTCTTATAATCAATTCTAAAATGAATTATTTATCCATTAAATCATAATGAAATGGTTTCTACTTATAATATTATTATTGAGTTAATTGATCATATCCTATTTTCGAAATACAAAACGTGTAAATGCTTATCATTGTTATATATCTTTAAGGTTGTTCAACCGTTAACCATTATTTGTATATGAGTATCTTAAAGTTCTGTTATATGTCCTTGAGATTTTCATCCACATTATATATACGATTATGAGTATCAGTTGTGAAACCTAAAGGTTTATGCAAAGATGCAAACTTGATTCTTATTCAGCTTAATGATTCATTACAACGTCACTCTCTATTTATACAAGGATCTCATCTTAACCTAAAGAAGAGTCTCATCCTCATGTCAGCACATGATTGGAGACTGAATAAGACAGTCAAATCTATTGAACGTTAGAGGACCATGAGCTGTCTTTGTCGCACTCCCAGCTGCTGCTTTACATGTACTCTGTTCGTTAAAGGTTGTTGCAGAAACGACAGAGGAGGAGCTGATACCGGGCTTCACGTTGGGCTCTGGTATCTGTGTGTTTGGCTTCACATTGGGCTTCAGTGTTTCACGATCCGGCCCATTGCGTGCTATACACCCCCTCAAACTTGGAGTAGAAGGAACAGAGACACCTAGTTTGGAGCGAAGCTTGAAGAACGGGGCCTGAGCTAGAGACTTTGTAAAGATGTCTGCAAGTTGTAAAGCTGCTGGAATATGTTTCACCTCAAGCGCCTTCAATGCAACACGCTCTCTAACATAGTGATAGTCCACATCGAAATGCTTGGTTCGTTTGTGAAACATTGGGTTGGCGGTGAGGCAAACAGCAGAGAGATTATCACATAATAGCAGAGGTGTCCGACTCTGTTGAAGTCCCATAACTCGCAGCATGTTTTGTAGCCAAACAATCTCAGAAGCCGCAGCAGACATGGTGCGATACTCAGCTTCTGTAGATGACTTTGAGACAGTGTCATGTCGTTTCGCGGACCATGAGATCACATTAGATCCAAGCAGAGTACAGAAGCCACCAGTTGATCGTCGAGTGTTGTGACAGCCTGCCCAGTCACTATCACTGTAACAGAGCAAAGTAGAGTCTGAGGCTGCAGTGATGCTAATCCCCATATTGTAAGTACCCTTCACATAACGCAGTATGCGCTTCAGTAAGGAAAAATCAGCTTTTGACGGCATATGCATTCTCTGGCATATGTAGTTAACAGAGAATTGCAGATCAGGGCGAGTGACTGTCAGATACTGCAGCTTCCCCGCAAGGCTGCGAAAGTAAGACGGATCCTCGAATAGTTCATCTTGACCAGCCACAGTAGCAAGTTTAAGCGGTAATGGCGTTGCAATGGGAGCACAGTCAGCCATACCAGCAGTGATGAGAAGCTCTTGAGCATATTTTTCTTGGTTCATGAATATGCCTTCTTCATTACGATGAATCTGAACACCAAGAAAGTAGTGAGCTTCACCCATATCTTTCATGCGAAACTGTGTCTTCAAGCTACTGAGCAGAGTCTGAAGCAACTCATCATTGTTACCAGTGATCAACATGTCATCAACGTAAAGCAATAGGTAGATGACAGTTGAACCTCTATGATAGATGAACAATGATGGATCCGGGAAGCTGCAAGAGAAGCCAAAATCGAGAAGAAACAGACTGAACTTGTCAAACCATGCTCGTGGAGCCTGCTTCAGTCCGTAGATAGCCTTTTTGAGCTTACAGACGTAGTCAGGTCTCTCTGGATCTTCAAAACCCGGTGGCTGTGTCATGAAGACTGTTTCTTTCAGGTCACCGTGAAGAAACGCGTTTTGCACGTCAAGCTGCTGTATTTTCCACTTCTTGGTCACTGCGACATGCAAGACTGTCCGTATTGTTGCAGTTCTCACAACAGGACTAAAAGTTTCAATGAAATCAGTACCTTCTTCTTGTTCATTTCCTCGAGCAACAAGCCTGGATTTAAGCTTATTTACAGTCCCATCAGCATTGTATTTCACTTTGTGCACCCAACCACAGTTGATCAACGGATGATCTTGAGCTTCATGTGGAGGAACCAGATCCCAAGTTTCAGTTTCATGCATATTTCCCACTTCAGTACCCATTGCTCCATTCCAACGAGGATCTTTTAGAGCTGCTTTCAAAGATTTGGGCTCTGTATACTCTGCTTTCACAGTAAAGAGAGCATAACGTGGGTTTGGTTTGAGGATTCCAGCCCGAGCTCTTGTTGTCATCGAGTGAGGAGCAGGTACAACAGGAGGTTGAAGAAGCAAGTCTGGTTCTGCAATATCTGAAAGAGAGGAGGCTGAGGAATCTGTTGAGTCTGCTTCATCAGAAGAACTCGCATCATTGTGCTGCTGCTGAACAGGTGAAAGCGGTAGGACCACTGGAATAGTACCGACATTCACAACCGTAGAACGAGGGACAGAAAGAACCTCTTCAGGAACATCATCTGCAGGCAAGGAAGCTATCTTGTGAATATTTGCTGAGCGCCAAGCGTTGAGCATTGCAGAATCAGTTGGCAAGTGATACTGACTATAGATGTCTGCAAAGGGAAATGCAGACTCATCGAAAAGTACATGACGACTGATGTAGACTCGGCCTGTTGGAGGGTAGAGACATCGGTAGCCTTTGTACTTTTCGTTATAGCCAAGGAAAACGCAGAGCAGAGACTTCGGGTCTAGTTTGTTCTTCATGTAAGGTCTCAGGTACGGGAAGCACTTGCAGCCGAACGTTCTCAAAGAAGTGTATATAGGGGGCTTCCCGTATAAAGCTTCATATGGACTGCTCCCTTTAGGCAGAGCAGAGGAGGGTATCAGATTACTCAAGAACACTGCAGTGAAGAACGCTTCAACCCACAACTGTTGTGGAACTTTGCTGTGATACATCATGGTGAGGCCTAACTCCGTGATGTGTCTATGTTTGCGCTCAGCGAGACCATTTTGCTGAGGCGTGTGAGGACAGGAGAGGAGCTGCTGGATGCCGTGACTAGCAAGGTGATTCAGAAACTCTGTACTGATATACTCTCCTCCACCATCACACTGAAATTTCTGTATCTTTGTTTGAAACTGATTCTCGACAAGGGATTGAAAGCGAACAAAGACAGAGAAGAATTCTGCTTTAGTCTTGAGAGGATAGAACCAGGAGAAGCGAGTATGATTGTCAATAAAGATAACATAATATTGAAATCCTTGGGAAGATACAACTGGACTAGGTCCCCACAAATCTGAATGTATCCTCTCAAGAGGTTTTGAAGCAACAAAATCAGAAGAAATAAAAGGTAATCTGCAACTTTTGCCTAACTGGCACGCATCACACAGCTTCTCCAGAGTAGAGTTACGCATGATGATCGCCTTATTCTTGGATAGTTGTTGAAGAATGTCTCTGTTTGAGTGTCCAAGCCGATGATGCCAGACTGCTTCACTGACTGCTTGCTGTCTGTTGGAATAAAAGGCCTGAAACCGAGCATCCTTCAACATATAAAGGTTTTTATGCCTTTTTCCTTGGGTTATCACCTGCTTTGTCTCCTTGTCCTTAACAAGCACAGAGGTATCATCAAATGTAATCTCACAAGGGAAGTCTGAGGTAAGCTTAGAGACAGATAAAAGAGATTTTGTAATAGCAGGACAGACTAAGACATCCTCTAAAGGCAGTGTACCTTGAGGAGTTTGCAGAGCGATAGACCCAATGTGAGTAATGGGAAGGTAGTCACCGTTGCCCACTATAACCTGATCATCACCAAGATACGGTTCAGCGGACTGTAGATGAGACAGGTTGCTTGTGATATGAGCTGAAGCAGCCGAATCAGGATACCATTCATGACCAGAGTACTGCTGTTGATCTGAAAGTTTCATTGTTGTCAAGGCGTTGTGGAGATTCTCAGGAACTTGGAACGCTTGATCAAATCTGTTGTGACACTTTGCTGCAGAGTGACCGAACTTCCCACATATCTGACAGTTAACCTTCGTGTTGGAGTTGCCTGAGAACTGCTGTTGGAAACCGCGTCCGCGAGTTGAGTAGGAGCCAGAACCTCTTCCTCTGTAACCCCCACGGCCAGAGTAATATCCTCTGCCTCTGTTAGAGTAGCCTCTACCAGCATGAAAGGCTAGATGTGGAGTTACTTCACTCGCAGCAGCTTGTTTTTGACTCTGAAGTTTGTCATCGAAAGTGACAAGCTTGAAAGCCGCATCTTCGAAACTCAGGTCAGGCAGAGACTCCATAGAATGCTCTATGACAGTGGAAATAGACTCATATTCTTTGCCTAAACCACTTAACGCGCCATAGATCATCTCATGTTCGGTAACTGGGAAGCCTATAGAGTCTAACTGATCACAAACGCTCTTGACATCTCCTAGGTACTCGGTCATGGACTTTTGGTTTTTAGCCATACCTTGGAGCTTACGCTGGAGATCGAGCTTGCGAGTAGCAGAGATTCTGTTGTACTTCTTTCCGAGACTGAACCAAACCTCCTGAGCCGACTGCAACCCGTAGACAGAACGGAGAGCATCCTCTGTAAGAGAACCGAACAACCAGGCCATCACGAGTTGATCTCGACGGATCCATTTGACGAACTCTGGGTTGGCCTCTTCAGTGGTGATTTCTCCGTTTGTGACCGTAACAGTAGGAGAGGGGCGAAGCGAGCTGCCGTTGATGAAGCCCAGAAGAGATTGGCTAGAGAGAAACGACTCAAACTGAGTCTTCCAGAGAAGATAGTTTGTAGAAGAGAGTTTGAGAGTGACGCATTGTGAAATGCTTAGAGAGGGAGCTGATAAGGGATCTGAGGTATCGGCCATAGCTCTGATACCATGTGAAACCTAAAGGTTTATGCAAAGATGCAAACTTGATTCTTATTCAGCTTAATGATTCATTACAACGTCACTCTCTATTTATACAAGGATCTCATCTTAACCTAAAGAAGAGTCTCATCCTCATGTCAGCACATGATTGGAGACTGAATAAGACAGTCAAATCTATTGAACGTTAGAGGACCATGAGCTGTCTTTGTCGCACTCCCAGCTGCTGCTTTACATGTACTCTGTTCGTTAAAGGTTGTTGCAGAAACGACAGAGGAGGAGCTGATACCGGGCTTCACGTTGGGCTCTGGTATCTGTGTGTTTGGCTTCACATTGGGCTTCAGTGTTTCACGATCCGGCCCATTGCGTGCTATATCAGTGTGTGAATATACCATTTAGGCTATTCATCCACAACTATCGAAGCAAATGATCACTCATGTACTAGATAACCTTTTGTGGGAGCAACACAAATGATGCTAGTATAATAATTCATGTTATGGGAGATAACATACGCATATGAGCATCGGTGTGTGTAAGTATATCATTTAAGTCATTCATCCACAACTATAATGTTTACTCATATACTTTTTTTTTGTTCATTTCTTCACTCATGTATCAGGTAACCTTTTTAGGAGCAATACAAATGTGCATGTTTTTTCAAAAAAAAAAAGTGCATGCTATGTAAAAAGATACTAGATTTTGACCCGCGCTTTGGAAGCGCGGAATATTTTACGATAAAAATTTTCACTAATAACTTAACAAATATTTTGGTAATTTTTAAAAGAGTGTGTATTTAAAATACTTTTGCATTTAAATCAGTGTTTTTAAATTCAACCCGATTGTGACTATACTCGTTAATCCAGAGATCTAACAATTCAATTTTGGTTTTTAAAATATTCATACTAAAAAATCACTAAAACCCGAGACTAACCGATTGAACTGATGGATGACTGATATGTAATCTAATTAGATTTAAATTGTAATAGTTTCATAATTTGTAATCTTATAATCCAAATTTTAAAGTTCATTATTTTGCAATTTATGAAAATATGACGTTTCTATAAAATTTTAAAGAGAAAATGATAGATATAAAATAATAAGATTAATTATTGTATTGTTTGGAAAAATTGATAGTAGTATAAAAAATATTTTGTTTGGAAACACTGATAGTAGTATAAAGAAATAAGTATATTGTTTGGAAACATGGATAGTAGTATAAAGAAATGAACATTAGTGATTAAATGTATGTTTAACTATAAAGTATAAATATGTATTTAATTTAAAAACTTACAAAATAAATGTTAGGTCCAACAGAATGTTTCTGTTTTAATAAGATAGATATTCATATCATGGGAGATAATATGTAGGTATATAAAATCCTAAGTATTTTATACATATTTTTTCTATATAATTCTTTTTGGTTAATTTGGGTATTTTCAAACAAATCTCTAAAAAAGTGTAACCTACAGATGAACTCTCCTTCCGAATATTCAAATAGAAGCAATAGATCTATATTTGCATGATTACATAAGAAATTAATAATTTCGTATTTGAAAGAAATCGATCTCCAGCCAATAGATCAGCATAAGAGCATCTCCAATGATTCTCTATTTTTTTCTCTATAATTTATACTATAATAGTATAACTCTATTATAAAGTAATTTTTGCTCCAATGGTATAATCTATAATAGATTTACTCTATTATAGAGTAGAATATAGAGGAATATCACTTTTCTACTCCAAATATAAAGTGAAAAAGTGATTTTTTCTCTATATCTCATTCTATAATAGAGTAACTCTATTATAAAGTATACCATTGAAGCAAAAATTACTCTATAATAGAGTTACACTAGTGTAAATTATAGAGGAAAAAATAGAAATCCATTGGAGATGCTCTAACAATTCCTCCTCTAGTGAAAACGAATAAACTACCATGATGTAGTTTTTTCTTCTATATACAAGTAGTTGATTCAGGGATGTAATTATTATTATTATTATTTTGTAATGATGTAATTCTAAAGGCTCTCAATTCCAAAATCTAACATTTTTTTGTCTTGTTCATATTGAATATCTTTTTCATAGGGGCGAAAACGAAGTCTAAGGGCAAATTAAAGAAGTGAGCTAAGCAGTCTTTGCCACTCGATTAAGACTTAAGCATATACAGTATACACTTGTGTTATGCATGTATGCACGCTTTTTCCATATGATCCAAAAAGTCATAGACTAAATAGTAACCAATAATTTATAAATCTCAACTAAAAGTGTTTCAGTTCGTCACAGTGGCATGTAATATGTAAGTAGACTTTTTATAACTTTTTTGGGGGGGAGAAAGTATTCTTTTAATAACTTAATACTCGCTTATTTTTGAAGAAGTAGGATTACAAATTATTAAATATAAATATGAAAAAGGAATCAGACCCTGGTTATATTCTTCGGTCAGGGAAATGTGGTCTCACATGTACACATTTAGAAAGACATGAACAAAGAAAGGGAGGAGAGATTGGATTCTTTGGGGACAAAGGTGACATAAGGGTCGCTTTGAAACTGCATACAAACATATAGACCTCTATTCACCATGTACTTGTATACATTCACATGTTAAGTGTAAATTTGTAATATAGTATGGAAGTATAGTTTCTTTTGTACTTCACCAATCACACCTGTTACTTAGATTCTTCTACGTCGACATCCACAATCTCAAAACCCTAGTATAGTCCTCACATCAACAATTCAAACATAATTGATAGTAAGTAAAGAAAAATGGCAGGAAAAATATTCTTTATATGTTATATATTATATTTTTCTTGAAATAGGAAAAGAAAAGAACACACCAAACCTACTTACAGCATTTGCTTACACTCCCACGACTTATACTAAAACCATAGAGCATTATAAAGTAGGAACAATAAAAAAGGTTTTGGTAATTATAACCAAGTTAATTATGATCATACCCTATAAATAAATTAATTAAAGACCTTTTAGTGTACTCTCATCATCTCACACCATTATGATTTGGTCCAGCGCACGGCGGCGTTTTGACCGTTCTCCTCCACTACCACCAGAACTACGTTCCACCAGCGACTTGCTAGACCGCTCGAGCAGCGACTTGAGAGCGTTCTGTAAGAAATGCACAGACTCGACCCCGTGCATCTCCTTGTCGGCAGCTACAACAAGTACACTTCTTGTCCGACCACCAAGAGTTACCATATCAGCTCGAAGAGTCTTCATGTGAAGAGACTTAAGTATTTCCATGAGGTCAGGCAAGAGATCTGATCTGTCGTCACAACACAAAGACGCTTTGAAGATAATATGACCGTCGTTTGAATAGTCTTCATAGTGTAGAACGCTAATCTCGTCGGTCTCTGAAGGTAAAAGAGTTTGGTCGGAGTCAGAGATCTCTAGGGTTTGTTGTTTAAGTTCTTTGACTCGTTGAACCACTTTGGCGAGCAGTGTGGCTTTATCCGTCTGAAATGAAAACATGAAATCTTTAGAAAAAAAAAACTTTTCAGAGTTTTACATCAAGAAGTTGAAATTTGAAGTTCATATCATAACAAATAAACTGAGAGAAAAAATTGTCAACTTTCCCAAAAGGTGATATACTATTCCAACAAGATTCAGAAAAGGTAATGAAGCTTTTTGTTTTTTTCTTCG
Source organism: Raphanus sativus (assembly GCF_000801105.2). Classification (NCBI taxonomy): domain Eukaryota; kingdom Viridiplantae; phylum Streptophyta; class Magnoliopsida; order Brassicales; family Brassicaceae; genus Raphanus; species Raphanus sativus. The sequence goes on along the minus strand of NC_079516.1, from coordinate 51,109,523 downwards.
TCTTCTGAACATTCTCACTATTTGTAAGTGTTAAATATTTAATATCACTATGCATACCTCAAGAACTAATATAATGAGAACTACTGATCATCTTTGATAAAACATGTTAGTAAGAAAGATTATTACTATGTATTTTAATTCTATAACAAGATATAATTAAAAACTAGTATTCGTTTTAAAGAAAGACTATTATTGATGAGCTAAAACCAAATCGAATGGAACATAAGAAAATTCTAAAGATGCAAAACCCTAGAACCCATTTCAAAACATTCTCTTAAAATTAACAAAATATACGCATGTGTATACGTATTTACATATGTATGGGGGATATATATATATACACATAAGCCATATGAAATAGTATTAGTATGTATATAAAACTCTATAATACCTTGGAGTTACAAGAGAGTACGTTACGGAGCTTGTTGAGATGAGAATTGATTCTCTCTCTTCTTTTTCGCTCAGCTTCTTTGTGATTCCTCAAAGCAGCAAGAGCTCTATCTTGAGCAACCGTTTCTCCGACGCCGGAGATCGCTAGAGGGTAATAAGACGACGTAGACGAAGGTGACCCGCATAAGCTCTGCATAGTCGACATGTAGTCATCTGAAAGGCAGTATCCACCTCCGGAGATTTCTTTTCCGGCGAGGAATGAGTACAACATCTGATCTGAACTCTCTGGTTGCATCTTTTAGTTCTTTCTTTTGCGCCGCCTTCTTTTTTGTTTTTAATGGAGTTTGTGGAGCTTTCGGTGGGTTCTGTCCTAAAAGATGGATTTTATATACGTAGTAAAGTGAGTGTGTTGATACTACTGTAGATTAATACTGAACAGTATAATGTTATTAATTTATTATTGTAATATTCAAGCATGTGATTTGTGGTTGTATATGTGAAAATAGTTTAAAGAATTGATTTGATTATATATGCCATTAAACTTGTTTGAGTTCTATTAATTAAATAGTAAGTGATTTTTAGAAAACAATCCATTATTTTTAAAAAAGAAATTGATTTGATTATCTATATATCATTAAACTTGTTTGAGTTGGATTAATAAAATAGTAAGTGATCTATAAAAAATAATTCACTATAGACCCACTGTATCGTGGCGTTACAATTATATGCTAATATCTAAAATGTTCTCTGCATAAACAAATTTACTTTTTTGGAAAAAGATACAGTGGTGAAAAAAGTCACTATAGAGTTTGGAATTTTTGTGAAGGGGAATTTAATCAGGTCATTGTCTTGGCACCATCATCAATGTATCATCATTCCAAATAGTTCTATGATCTATCAGATGATGTATTCGTAATATTCGTTAGTGATGTTTGACCCCACTGTTTTCCATCAAAGACTAATTTCATCTTCTTATTTACAAAATTGGTGCGGTGCGAAAATAAACGAGTGGTCACTAGAAATACTTATATGACAATACTCTTAGTTTACAGCACATGTAAAGTCACCACCATGTCCTGAAGCTTGGCTAAGCCTAGCGCACATGCTAAAAAAATGTTTTGATATATATATAGTGTAGTATTGAATATAATTATGAACGAATCTTTCGATGAGGGTTACAAATGGAGCAATTGCACATCTCTAAATTACAAATGATGTATGGAACCTCTAAGGTGACTAAAAACATGGTACTTGTGGAGTTCAACGAGTACACCTAGTGAAGTAGACAACGAACCACACGGTCCAGCACATTAGCACAAAGCTAATCAGCACTGTAGCGAATCTGAGTCGTGTGACTAAAATCACAACCTTTGTCCTAATGCTACCCCCAAGTTACCAATAATCAGCGCAAGAACACTTGCCGTCAACGAAATGATGGAATCTACTACCATCTCTTAACGTGATCTCTCGGTGTTTGATCACCGATATATACTTGAAAGCAACATGGCAATCGCCGCAAACCCGCAAGTTCTTGATTATCCTAATGGGTACACCTTCAGGCAATATCATGAGCGCATACGCAACCGCTAGCTTTTCGCTGTGCTGCACCAAGTCTGATTCTTTCTCCTCATCATCCATATCATGCAACACCGAAGCCGTATCAGGCTTGTATCCTCTCGCCTTCATCTCTAGAGTCAGTTCTTTCAGGTACGCATAGATCTCTTTCGATTGAGACTGAGAACGATCTCCCATCTTAAATTTATACACTTCACCTCTGTGTTCAAACCAGCTGATTCCCGGTTCTTTCTTCACGTTCTTATCTCTCATCGACTTCCTCACTTCTGAGACGTCACGCCATCTCTTCCCTGAGGCGTGAACGTTTGCGAGCAGAACATAACAAGAAGAGTCATTAGGGTCAACCTTAAGAATCTCTTCAAAGACTCTCTGCGCCATGTCTGCGTTTTTGTGTATGCTACACGCAGATAACAACGTTTTCCATATAACCGTGTCTGCTTTCATTGGCATTGACCTTATTTTCGCCTCGGCTTGATCCAAATCCCCTGCTCGAGCGAGTAAGTCCACCACACAAGTGTAGTGCCTTAAACTAGGCTTGAACCCGTATGTATCAACCATCGTGTCAAACAACTCAAGCCCTTTGTCTTTCAAACCGGAATGGCTACACGCGTAAAGCAAGTTAAGAAACGTAACCTCGTTTGTCTCCATCTTTGTCTCCTCCACCATAGCATCAAACAGCTTGATTGCCTCTTCCCCTTGTCCATGAAACCCATAAGCAGAGATCATCGAGCTCCACATCACTTCATCTTCATCTCCACGTTCTGAGAAAGCTCTAGCTGCATCCACAAGACACCCGCATTTCGAATACATGCTGATCAACGAACTCACCACAGCTACAACAGAGCTAGCCCCGATCTTAATAGCTTCCGCATGAATCTGCTGACCTTGACCTCTAATCGCTAAATCAGAACAGGAACTAAGCACAGTCACAAAAGTAATCTTATCCGGCCTATAACCTGAAACTTTCATCTTCTTATATTCACAAAGCACAGTCTCAGGACATCCCTCTTGAGCGTACCCGGCGATGAGTGTATTCCACGCAACCAAAGTCCTAACAGGCATTGACCTAATCACATTCTGCCCATCTTCCAACTTCCCATTTCTCATATACATATGAGCCAACGAACTGCTGACCACCGAATCCAACTCAAGCCCGTACTTAACCAAGTATCCATGAACCTGCATCCCTACAAACACCCATCTCAACCCAGCACACCCGCTAAAAACACTACCCAATGTATACTCATCAGGCGAAAACCCTAACTCGTGCATTTCTCTAAACAACCTCAAACCCTCTTCGTTACACTCGTGCTGAATCAAACCCGCGATCATCGCGTTCCAAGTCGTGACTTTTTTACTTCGGTCAGGCATTTCATCGAACACCTTCCGTGCACCGACTAAATCTCCGTCACGTACGTACCCGCCGATCAGGATGTTGGACGACATGTAATGCTTTTTGGGCATGCGGTCGTACAAGGCCACGGCGGAAGGGAAAGCTCCGAGCTTCGAGTAGAGGGTCATGAGGTGGTTGCATACGAACTTGTCGGAGGAGAATCCGGAGACGACGAGGAGGGAATGGAGCTGGTTTGCATTGGGGAGAGATTGTGTGAGGGAGAGGGATTTGATGAATGGGGTGAAGAGAGATGTGTTGGAGAAGATGTTGAGTCCGAATCGCCGGAAAGCTTCTCGGAAGTTACGGTTTGAGCATAGAGCGGCGATGGCGGTTGCGGAATCTGATGATAGAGGACGAAGAAAGGAGGATGCTTGGTGTGACATCAGAGAAGTAGCCGAATGGTGTCGCTACTGATACGCCGGAGTTGTCGCCGGCGGAAAAAGAAAACGATGAGGATGGATGGAGGGAGAGTTTTTTTTTTCTTTCTAAGGCGATTTAATTGGGCCGTTACAGAAAGCCCAATAAGTTAAATGGTGAAAATGCGGCCCAAAACGTATCTTAAACCTGAATTCGGTTAAAAACTTAAAATGGTATTTGATCATGTATACTGCATTCATTTCTTTTCTGCAAGTAATGTTGTGGAGTTTATAAGGGGTGTCACTGGATGTGAATTTGCAACGATAGTTAAAATTTTCAAATTCTACTGGTTAATGGATTCTCTAATATTTTTTTTATTAAAGTCTAATATTATTGGTTTGATGAACTTGCAAAATTCATGGTTACTCAAAAGGTCCTGTAAGTTAATAGAATTTGACTTTAGAAGTTTTAATCTTAAAAGAACAATCCACAACACGAATAGTAATTTCAACCCCTTGTATGATATAATGGAACCAATCTTTCTCTAAGCTACCAACAATTTGGTCATATAGACTTCATACTTGAACAAGTGTTCATACTCAAAAGCACGAATCTTTCTCTAAGCTACCAACAATTTGGTCATATAGAGTTCATACTTGAACAAGTGTTCATACTCAAAAGCACGAAGCAGTTGTGCTATGTAATATAAGAGATCGTTCTGAGTCAATAAATTCCACATAATATACAAAGAACAAAGCTGTCTCTCTCTCTATCTCTCTAATATGAACCAACAACACAAATGAAGAACAATAACAAGAAAAAAGAAAAGAAAGGAGTCTTTGAAGATCAGAAAGAAGCAGAGCTTGTTCGCCTGAGCTTCCACTTAGGATCCGGTGGTGGTTCGCTTGGCAGGATCTTCTCCACCTCCTTCCATTATATCAAAATATTCAAAACATAAATCAAATTGCCATTAAATGATATTACAACATAGAAACAAATAGATGGGACTAAAAATGTTTGTTGTATTCTATTGGTTAAACTTCTTACAAAAAAAAAAAGATGGGGACTGTTACCTTTAGCCTCCTAAGTTTTTCGTTTTCTTCTTCTAAGCTTGAAACCTTGATCTCTAATTCATGAGTATAAGCCTGCTCATCACATAATAGTTTATTAGACAAAGTAACTAACAAACAAACAAACACTAAATAAAACAAGACAAGTTTGTTTTTTGTTTTCTTCTTCATTCTTTTACCTGTTTCCTAGCTCTTGAACGTGCTGCAGATTCTCTGTTCTTGATCATCCTCTTCTGCCTCCTCTCCACAACCTTCTCCACAATATCTCCTCCTGATGGAGCCACTCTTTTCCTCCCATGTGCTTGTGGTACATCACCCATCATCATATTCATTGGAGAAACCATTTCTTGCATCTCACAAACCGGATATGGCATAAACCCTTGATGTTGATGCTGAGGATACTGAAACCATTGCCCATTTGAAGCTACGTTGACAACATTCTGAGGGACTATTGCCTCAGTTACTACACCAGCTTTCAACAACAAATCCTCAAGTGTGATTTCACCAAGTGTAGGCTGCTTATTATTATTGTTATTACTATCTATCCTCTCACCATGAGGATTATCAATGCTTCCGTTCTTGTCCTGTTGAATGTCTCTCCAAACCTCGTTAACCGTCTTCTTACTGAGACCTCGAGGCAAAGTCAAGCTTCCTTGACGAGAGAGCCCTGCCTCTGTTGCTTCTGGTGGCTGATTAGCTTCAGCAGACCATACACTCTTGAGAAGCTCATCAAGGTTCATGCTTCCTAATGGTTTTGCGGAACTTCCTAAGTGGGTTTGAACCTCATGGAGCTTTAAGCTATAGAGAGAGTTTTGTCTAGGTAATGACTGAGAGATAGGCTCTTCAATGTTTCCTCTAAGAGAACCCATATAGCTACCTTTATGAAAAAGAAACAAAAACAACGTATGTATGATATAAAAACTAGAAACCCTGGTCGATCTAAACACCTAAAGGTCAAGAAGTTCTAATCATCAAATTCAAAGGCATCAATGCGAGTAGGACTCCCTGGGAGAATCAGTTGACTTGCATGCAGCATTCGAGGGCCGAAAACAGAGAAAGGAGAGGAGAGGAGAGAAGAGATTGTGAAGAAGCAGAAGATGGATAAGAGAGAAAAAGAAGGAATTTGGGTTCTATCTTCTCTCTCTCTCCCATTCACACACGGGAGAGAAAGAAAAGAAGAGCCTAAGAAACTGTTACACTCGAACTTGAAACTGTAGCTTAAGGAATCTTCAGTTAAAAGCTACTTTAAGATAATACAGAAAATAAAGAAGCAAATAGTCTTTGTATTTAAAGAATACTTTATAAGGGACATGTGATATCAAGTCTATTCCCTAAGAATAAACCCGGGACAAGACTTGGGTTCACCCCCTACGGTGAACCTTTAAATTCACCAGCTCCCTAATAACCAACCAAAGTGCCAAATAGATTAATGTTTAAAAAATATTAAATAATTTTTTCAAAAACCAAAATAATTAAAAAATAAATAGTGTCAATTTTAATAATACTAATGTTACTATTTAATCCATAAACTCAAACTCTATACCCTAAATCCAAATTCTAAACCCTAAATTCTAAATTATAAACCCAAACTCTATACCCTAAACTCAAATCTTAAACTCTAAACCCAAACCATAAATTATAAACCCAAAAACCTGAACTCTAAACCCAAACCTATACCCTAAACCCAAATCCTAGACTCTAAACCCAAAACGTAAATACAAAACCAAACCCTATACCTTAAATATTTAGATTAATATTGATGTTGTTCTTTTGAAATTTAAGGTTAAGAATTAAAGTTTGGATTTAGAGTTCATGGTTTGAATTACGGTCTAGGGTTTGGGTTTAGGGTCTACGGTTTGGGTTTAGGGTTTATGGTTTGGGTTTAGAGTCTAAAATTTGGGTTTAGGGTCTAGGGTTTGAGTTTAGGGTATAGTTTTGAGTTTAAAGTTTAGATTTTTTGGTTTATGATTCATGGTTTGGGTTTAGGGTTTATGATTTGGGTTTAGGGTATACAGTTTGGGTTTATAAGTTAAAATTTAGGGTTTAGAATTTGGATTTAGGGTATAGAGTTTGAGTTTATGGATTAAATAGTGACATTAGTATTATTAAATATAATATTATTTATTTTTAAAATTATTTTATCATTAATCTAGTTAGCAATTTAATTGGTTATTAGGAAAGTGGTGAATTTAAAGGTTCACCATAAGGGTGAACCCAAATCTTGTCCATAAACCTGGTAGTACCTGTTATAAAAAAAAAAACCTGGTAGTACATTCATAGTATCTAAAAAATATTAAAGACGCTGTACTATTATATAACCATATCTTTGTTTTTGCCAAGAAATCACTCTCATTAAAGACTTTTTGTCTTTCTCAAACATAAGTTTCCCAAAAATGCACTTCTTTTCTTAATGACTTAAACCGAGAAGGTGTACTGAAATATATATAAAGAAAGAAAATTAAAATAAACTTTTATTTTAATGAGAAAAAGATTCGTTTACATGGTAAAAAGAGTAAAAGGATAAAGAGGCAGGGGGACAAAAGGAGGAAGGGACCACATGGGGTAAGACAAGTTGAAGAGAACCGGGGGTTTGCATGAAGATCCGCGTGTGCTTCCTCTTTGGGATGTTCTCCCACGTGTTTCTGCTTCCTTTATTACCCCTCTAGAGATCCAATATATATTCTTGATAAAAAAAAAAAAAAAATTCTTAACATAGTATATATATACACTACTCACTAAAATGTATTAATATATACAAAAGATTGGGATAAGAAATTTTGGTGAACTTTAGGAGAATAACATGATGACCAGTGAATCCTGTGCGGCAATTTGATCCTGTCACAGAGAGAAGAAAAACACACAGATTCCAGCTTTGCTATAGTACCAAGTGTCGAGTAAGCTTTTACTAGTTGAATGCATTTTTAACCTAGTGGCCTAAAAGACAACTAGGGAAATAAACAATTTTGAAGTGGAATAACACCCAAGTGAACTCTATTTTTTTATGGTATGGATGTCTTTTTAGTTTGGTGATTTGAGTAATAGTTCATTAATGTTGAATACCAAAATGTATAAATTTCGAATGTAAGAAAGTGAATTATGCAAATTAATGAAGGAGAAAATATACAAAAAATTCAGTATGGCGGAAAAAATACCATTAAACATAAATTTCATAGAACAACTTATCCGTTTAGAAAACACTACCCAAAATTTGAAATAATGCACGCCTAGACTAGTTCAATCTTTTAGAAGAGAGTCAAACCAAGTTGATTATGGTGGTTTGGGCAGATTCCTAATGAACTTCAACAAGAACACAACTTTTGCTTAATTTTTTATATATAACCACTAATTCGTGAAGCATAGCTTCACTTCTTTCAGTGAATTGAGAAAACAAGAAATAATTTTGAAGATATAAACTGGACAAAACCGAACAGTTCAAAAAAAAAAACAAGAAAGCCATGAGTTTGTGAAGCTAAATTTGCAGAATTCTTAAATGACAAACATTGACATGCAGCTTTGAAAACGATATTTACAACGCAATAAGTTGAACATTAAACATGGTTTGGAGGCGGTGTATGTCTATTTAAAATTTCTCTTTTTCTTAAGAATTTTTTTATTGAACCTACTAAAAATGATTATTTGATCCCAGTACAAAAAAGTTTCTAGTTCCACCACTAGTCATAAACCATGGACATGTCAAAACCCACACAGCAAATCCATGTCTTTAGATATTCAAAGGTGAAAACTCAAAACATTACTGAAACAAGACTTAATTCAGGCAGACCCGCCATTTGAGAATATTGGCCTTTGGATGATCATGATACGTTAATTGTAGTTTGGAGGCCCATGTAGAAGGGTTCATCAGGAATCGATTAATTTTTTTCAAATCGGAATGAATGAACTGAACCGGGCCGATTTAACTTAGCCGGTTTTAAGTTTTCATGTAAACCGATAAAGCAAAGGCAAGATTTAGTGGTTTAATAGGTGGGCAAGTTGTGCCAGTTGGGAGAAGTTTGGTGCCGCCCCCCAGGCACATTTGTTCGGTTTATCTCCACTTTATTTCTTTTACAAAAAAGCATCCACTAAAACTGTATTAAATTTTCTTATATTATTTTTGAAAGATCACAGCATGTCCAAAGTTACTAATAGGGTTTTTAGTTAATAAAAAATTAAAATAATGAAACAATATTGGTTATTGAAAAAGAACTTTGTAGAACCTATCTAGAAGCTTTAGAGACATTCTAACTGATCAACTTTAATTAGAAGTTGAAATTTAAATAAAACCCTAAAATATATTAAAAAGTGTTACTTTTTATTATTAATCCATTTAAGATATTCCGTGGTTGCAGATGTTTTTAATAACTAAAATTATTTTTATTTTGATGTATGGATTAACAAACTGATCGAATGGTTTTAGAGAACGCTTGATTTCTCTCCGCTTTTTCAATGATTAGTTTGTTTAATTTTGTGCATAATTTTCTAAACTGTATTATGTAGTTATAAACATCTTAAAGTGCTGCTGCTCTTGGCGCCATCATCAAATGGATTTTTTTGTTTTTGTTTTTCAAAGATTTATTGAATAAAGATGAACACAATTTTCAAGATAGAACGTCTAACGTATGTTTTGGCTTCTCGTGCTGGAAGCGAGACCCCAAAGACAAGTTTCTAGCGATTACATTCTTTTTTTACCTTTCTGGCGATTACTTTCTAGAACATATAATAGGCACTACTGCACTAGGTATCCTGAGTTCGATGGAGAGGCAAGCGAAATGCCTACCAATAAAACGCAAAAATGTAACAATGACATATAGGAAATAAAAAAAAATGTCACAAGTAATACTACTTTTGTGAAAAAGAGTTTGTCATGGTCAAAACACCACTACAATATAATAGATGGAATATACTCATTTAAGGTAATTATGCTATTTTCCCCGAATTATTTTCAATAATGATTCTGTTTTTGTTGTCTTTCACTTTACGGCCAACCCACTCTAAAAGTAACCATAATTTTCTAAATACAACGCAGACTAAATCATTCAGACGGCTATAATAATGCGAATAAAATTAAAATAAAATAACACAATCAATTATATTTATATTTTCTTAAAATTTAAGAAGAAAATAATAAAACTTTAAAAAGGGTGGTGGATTTGTGGGTTTCCAGAAGAAAGACGATGATATCGCCATAGAACAAAGAAGACAAAAGAACCAGCAACGCTCCCTTTAAACGCTTAAAGACCTCTCCTTTCAATAAAAATCTCACGGATAAATAAATCTTCCAATACACAGAGAAACAACCCATCGTCTCTTCAGGAAAAAAGGTAACGACTTTATATAACAATGAATCGATTTCTCTTTTTAGTATTAGAAACAAATGGTGTATATATGTGAATGTGTGACGTTTCTTTGAAGCCAAAAAGACATTTACTTTTTGATTGAATCTGAATCCTCTGATGATTTGGGTGTGGTTTAGGGAAGAATATTCAGTTTTTTTGGTGGGGTCTTTCTTTCTGTATGAAAATTAAATTTATTGACACAAAATCTCTAACTCTGTTCATATTCATCTTCTAACTCTTGTCATAATTAAAAAAAAAAGACACAACCTTTCAAAACTGTTGTGTCTTTTTGCAGGCTGTTGTGAAAAGATATGATGTTTCTCCACAGCAGTGTTAGACATGGATTGTCATTGTCTCTTGGTGTCATCAGTGTTATCAGCTGGGGAGTAGCTGAGATACCACAGATTATGACCAACTACTTTGAGAAATCCACTGAAGGTCTCTCTCTTGCCTTCTTAACTACCTGGATCATTGGGTAAACAAGTCTTGTTTCTTTTGTTTTTTGTTTTTACATTTTCTCCTCTCTAAATGATTTAATTTGACAAATATTTGGATTGGTTTTGCTGTGCAGAGATGTCTTCAATCTTCTTGGCTGCCTGATGGAACCAGCTACTGTAAGTGAAATCTTCAGAACACCTGGATCTTGTTGTTTTACTTTGAGAGAGTAGCTTAGCTAACTCTGAGTTTTCCAAATCCTGTTTTGCAGCTTCCAACACAGTTCTACATGGCATTGGTAAAATTATTAAATACCTGAAGCAGCTCTTGGTGTTATTACATTACAATGTTTGTTTGTTTGTTTGTTTGATTGATTAGTTTCATATGTTTTGCAGTTGTATACAGTGACTACATCAGTTCTCTTTGTTCAATCTATTTACTACGGCCATATCTACCCCCGGTTGAAAAACACAAGAAACCAGTTGGTATTATACTACTTTTTGATTTTAAGATTCTTTCTTGTTTAGATACTAATACAGCTCTTGAGTTATGTATTGTTTGGTATAGGTTGAAGCAGAACGGTTATCAAACATATGCAGTGACGCGAAGATTCCGAGTAGATGGAGGAATAGCTGCTCTGATGCTACCCCTTGCGGCGGTCAAACTACACCCATCACTATGATTCCTGGGAGTCATCGGACTAGTTTCACCGGTAGAGAACTATTCTACACGTAATGCTCTCTCTCTCTCTCTCTCTCTCTCTCTCTCTCTCTCTCTCTCTCTCTCTCTCTGCCTTTTTAGATTCTTTAGCATTTGTGAAGAAAATCGTTTTGATATTTGCGTTTGTTGATTATTATGTTCAGGTCGGCAAGATCTTTGTCGAGTAGTCATACACCACCAGCTGGATCTGTCCTAGCTCAGAGAATGGCTCGTGGTCAAAGCGAACCAACTCTCGAGGAGCCTTTGCTTCCTGAGGATAGCACACCTCCTTCTTCAATGCCTCCTTCCACCAAATCATTGCTATGCGTGGTTAGAGCTCTTTGTTCACAATGCATTGGTTCTGGTTTCTTCTCAATTCTAAGTTGTTTTCATTATTTGAACTTCTTCTTTTTGTACATTATTAGGTCTCGGTGTTCATGTTTCTTGGAACGTTCAACCTCTCTAGTTTGCTTAGTGAACCAAGAACTATGTCTCTGGGAGAGACTGATCGAGTATTTGTCGTTCGAGCAGCAAGAAAGCTTTTGCAGGTCACAAGTGGCAGCAACTTAGGAGAACATAACGGTGGAGAAAACAGTAAAGTTGGAATGTGGATGGGTTGGGCAATGGCATTCATTTACATGGGTGGAAGGCTTCCCCAAATATGTCTCAACATGAGGAGAGGACATGTGGAAGGATTGAATCCATTCATGTTCTTCTTTGCATTAGTTGGCAATATGACTTACGTAGGAAGGTAAAAGATTGATACTTGTTTCTGAGTCTTTAACAGAATCTATATAGCGGCTTTTTTTTTGAGGGTTCTTGTTTTTGTGTTGCAGCATCCTTGTGGCCAGCGTCGAATGGTCAAAGATTGCACCGAATCTACCATGGCTTGTTGATGCAGGAGGATGTGTTATTCTCGATTTTCTTGTACACAATCTCTCAGTCTCTGATCACTTTCATATTCTTTGATTCGTTTCTTTGCCACTGAGTTCTAACTTCCTTTAACTATTTTGTCTCAGATTTTGCTTCAGTTCTTCCACTTCCGATGTCGCAAAGACACAGATTCTGACAAGAAGTATGAGACAACAGAAGTTGTCTAAGGCTTTGGCTACTCCCAAAACATGGATGGATGCCTTGAATAGAGATACAGTTTTGGATTCTGATCTGACCAATCAAGATTCATCTCATTCTATTTAATATTCTTCTTTCTTTTTACACATTCAAAATTTTGTGCTGAGAAACAACTACTTGCTGGTTCTGAGTTTTAATAATATTAGATGTTCATGGTTTCAAATTCATCTCTTAGGACATGACTGCTTGAGTCCAAGCATCTCAAAATTTATCACAAATCGGCTTAGACAAGACGAACATAGTCAAGTTGTGTTACAAAAAAAAAGACAAACATAGTCAAAAAGCATGACAAAGTTTTAAGTCTTGTAATCTTATTATGACAGTTTTTTAAGATTCATTTATATAGAGAATGAATATATAAATACAAACAAAGATTCTCACTGAAAAAAAAAGTCATGACAAAGTACAAAAAAAAAACTGTTAGAAACAGAAAATGGCGCGTGCGGGAGAAGGGGAAGAATCTAGTTAGGGTTTTGTAAGGTGGCGAGATATTAGAGGTGACGTAGCTATCAAGAAAATCTATGTTAAGGATGTTCCAGAGAATGGATGCTGTTGTTGACAGGACTTTCAATGGCTGAGGAGAAAGCTTTAGAAGGAAGAAAGAGAGAGAAAAAACCATATTCTTGAACAAAACCTTAATTAGAAAGAAAGGAGAGGGAGAGAGAGAAGAGAGTTGGTGAAGAGGAGGAGGAGAGGAGCCAAACAACCGGCGGCAGCGACTTGAAATCTCCGGTGGTTTCGTTCGCTGGCCGCGAGAACAACTGACAAGGATTGAAGACAATGGTGTTTATGTTTTGAGTCTGAGGCTTGAGGAAGAAGAAGATGGGGAGGAAGAAGAGCAGTCATGTCCATAATGCTCCTTCTGACGACGACAACAACATGTATTCTAAAGATTCTAAACCCAAGAGGATCTACCAACTCTGGCCTGGCAACAATGTAGGTTTGCCTTTCCCTTTCACGCTAATGAAAATTTTCTCCTGTTTCTTGCAAGCCACGGTTCATGCTCTGTATTGATGAATTAGGGTTCATTTTTAATTTTTCTCTCTTTACTTAATGCTTGGGATCGATCTAAATACAAAATCCTGGTTCACTAAATGTGTAGTAATATGAGGTTTAAGACATTTGATATGGTCATGACCTGAGATTTTAGAGGTTATAGATAAATGTTTATATGAAAAAAAATTGTTTTATAAATATGTAGAACAAGCCCTGGATATGGTTTGGTCTTTAGCTCTATAGCATAGGCAAGAGTTCTACCTAGCTTGACATAAAGTACTGTTTAGTGTTTCTCTACGTGAATGTCTAGATAGCAGCTTGACTTTGTCATGTTTCTTGTTTCATGTCTTAGAAATTTTACTGCGGAGGGAGACTAGTGTTTGGTCCAGATGCATCTTCACTTCTTCTGACCACAGCTATGATTGGAGCTCCTGCAATCACTTTCTCCATTCGTATGGCTTTCATGATCGGAAAGCGCTATCCTTTCTTCCACTCCCTTGTCTTGATGGGTTCCCTTTTGCTCACTGTCTTGGTAATAACCCTAACTGTTTTTTGCTTGCATCGCAAGCTATGTTTCCTTCTGCATCTCTTTACTTTCCTCCCTTTGCAGGATTTCACATTTCTCTTCTTAACATCATCGAGAGACCCCGGCATCATCCCGAGGAACAAAGACTCACCTGACGGAGAAGGCCTTGATAAGATCACTCACTCCTCAGAGTGGGTAAACAACAAGCTCGGTAACACAAAGTTACCTCGAACCAAGGACATATTAGTGAATGGGTACACTGTCAAAGTTAAGTTCTGTGATACTTGTTTGCTCTACCGTCCTCCTCGCGCCTCTCACTGCTCCATCTGCAATAACTGTGTCCAAAGATTTGATCATCACTGTCCTTGGGTTGGCCAATGCATCGCTTTAGTAAGTCTAAAAAATGTTCTTTATTCAAAAAAAGATGTGAGACTCTGTGTTTATATAAACGGTTTGTCTTTTTTGCAGAGAAACTATCCGTACTTCATATGTTTCATATCAACTTCAACGCTCCTCTGCTTGTACGTCTTTGTCTTCTCATGGGTCAGCATACTTGAGGCAAACGGCAAGATGTTGTTAATGGTCATAACGGATGATGCAATATTTATTGTTCTCATCGTCTACTGCTTTGTCGTTGTGTGGTTTGTTGGTGGACTCACTGTTTTTCACCTCTATCTCATCTGCACCAATCAGGCAAGATTCTTATAAAACCTCTCTTGTCTGATCATTGCTGCTGCTATGTAGTGATGAGAATTTTTTTTTTTTTTTTGCAGACAACTTATGAGAATTTCCGGTACCGATATGACAAGAAAGAGAACCCTTATGGAAAAGGTCTGTTCAAGAACCTATATGAGTTGTTCTTTGCTAGGATCCCACCTCCAGTGATCAACTTCAGAGACTGGGCTCCAGAGGAACCTGATGTGGAGGTTGGTTCCATTGCATCTGAGCTAGACAGAGCTTTTGGACCAAGGGGAGGAGGAGGAGATAAACATGATATGGATATGGACATTGGAGGAGACTGGAAAACTAACAAAGGCGGTTTGCTTCTCCAGACACTTGAGTATGACATCAACAACAAGAACAACAAAGTTGAAGAAACTGTTAAGAAGAAAGGTTTAAGTGATGGAACCGTAGAGACCACCACCACCACCACAATGTTTGATGTGAGATCGAGATAAAAGACAGAGAGATCTCTTGTTGAATCTTTGCGCCTGTAAAAATTTAAAATCCTTGATTACTTTGTGTAAACTTTCTTACTCCTAAAGCCATACAACTCTTGTCTTCAACGAGGATAGGAGAAGGATCAACTACACACTATTGCAGGGCTCATCAAACCATTTACGAACCAATAGAGAAAAACAAGACTCATTACAATGAAAAATAATAGAGAATTCAATTCTCAAGATGATAATAATAATAATAATACAGAAGAGAAGGAACAAAACATTAACAACGGAGGGCAAACACATAATCTAATCCATTCCAAAGATCCTGTACAAGAACAGAACAAGGTCTCAGACTTGTGCAAAACCGTCTCATCTCGTGAAGCTTTCCAGTCTCGGTCAGGTTAAAGCAGCAGAGAGAGAGCACCTGAAAGAATGTTTAATATAAGGACCTCCCAATTACTAGATTGATGAGAGAGCTTGCTTAGCCTGAAGTTTCAACTTCTTTCCCATGATCTTCTGAGAGGTTCCTCTTCAATCTTCTCAACCAAATATCATAATCCAAAGGATACGGCGTCCCACATAAACTGTCAACGTAGTCAGAAAAGGCTTTTAAAATGGTGGAGACATCACCAAGCTTCTGCTGTATCAATCTTTTAGACCAAGAGGTCTCTCTCCATTGAAGAGCTCCTTCAACTGAATCCAAATCAGGCAATAAGTCCCCACAACAGAAGTAAAGCATGTAAATCAAGCTCTCTGCATCTGATGCACCACAGAGTTTCCCTTCCTGGAGTGCATAAGTAGATGAGAAGTGAAGATTCATCGCCGGTCGATCTCTGTCCTCCAGCACAGCGTGACCCCAACCAATCAGCACAAAGTAAGGATGTCTCACACCAGAAGTGACGTAAACCACATTCTCCGGTCGGATATCACCGTGGCGAATCCCACCTGAAGAGGAGGAAGAGAGTGCAGATAAGCAATCATGGCAACATCTGATAGCTTCTTCTGGTCCAAACCTTCCTTCATTCACCAGATCAGCCACCGTCTCGCCGACGGGAGTGGTGACAAGAATGGGAGTTCCACACCAAGGATGATCACATCTCCCTCCTGAGCTTGGTTTCTGACACTGTCCTGGATGAATGATCCTACCAGACCCATGAAGCTCCGGCAAGTACTTGCTAGAAAGCCCTCTCTGTTTCATGACACTTAATATTTTAGTCTGTCTTTGTACTTGATACCACAGGTTCATGTCTTCCCAAGGTGGCTCAAGCTGGGAAGGAGGAGAACCAACGTACAGAAACACAGACTCTCCTCCTGCTTCATCCACCGGCGAAGCGATAAAAGTTGCATTAGCCAACACTCGGTTAATCTGATACCCCTTTTGATAGTTTGTATCCTCCAACCACAGAACCGATCCAACTTCAAGTCTCATAGAGTCTCCTTCACGCTCAATTTTGGATTCTTCTTCTTCTTGAACTTCTACAATTTCAGGAGACATGGTTCTTTGCTGGAACCTAAACATACCGTTGTTTTCGTTAACACTAGCATCATCCCCTCCTAACTGCCTCTCCTGTCTTCTCGAGTGAAGGCGAGAGGTATGGTCAGCGGCTAAGTCTTCAATGGAGTGCCTAGGCGGTCCAAAGTACTGCATTATACTATGGTAAGTGGCGAAAACCAACTGCAAAGCACCGATGTCTCCCCAGTTTGCATTCCCCAGCTTGTTCCATACCCTGTCGACCGGCGACACCGAGATCTTGGCGTGCTTCTGAACCCACTCAGCAGCGCAGTCGTAAACACTGCTCACGTCGAAATCTAGTTTACTAACATCCCCTTCCACTCTCACAACGCCTCCGTGTTGTGTATCGACGAGAAGAACGAAGACACAGTTTGAGCTTTGAGAGAAATCCAAACGGCTCACGCTTCTCGCTATGAGTATGCGTAAAGCGTAGAAAAGAGCTTCACCTAAGACAGGCAACGAAGGCGTTGGATGATGATGATGATCACTACTCTCAATGTCAGGGGTTAGAAGAGCGAGCTCGAGAATGTGATCCCACTTCCCGTGCGGATGACGTGGATTTTTAAGCAGAACCCCAGTCGCGGAAAGATCCTCGAGCTTCCCGAGAGCTAACGCTTGCTCCGCGTGGTAAAACCTTAGATTCTGATTGTACAAACAACCTACAGAGAAAGGAACAGGCTCCTCCTCCTCCTGGCTCCAAAACGCCTCCCACAAGCTCTTAACCGTCCCGTGTAAGAAATCCTCCACCGCTAGATAAGCGTTCGCTTCTACAGAAGCGGAGGTGGAAGCGTAGACAGCGTTAGGCATCCGAGTCAGCTGCTGGAAAGAGACGCCTTCCAAGGCGTAGTCGAACTTCTGGAGCTCGACGAGCTCGAAAGGAGACTCGAACACCGGTCCGTCCTTGTTGTCTAGTGGCAACAAGGAAGCGAACCAGTCTTGGAGGCTGTTGGTGAAACGCTCGGTGTCGGTGAACCTGGCGAGGAAGTCTCGTCGGGTGCGAGAACGGCTTCCTGATGAGACGCTTGATCGCTTTGTGGTTGTGCCAGACCCCGTGGATTCAAGGTCTGGTGATTTACCTGTTAAGTGAGAACGAAAAATCAATCCTTTTTAGTATCAATCATTA